>NW_015557049.1:1379356-1389262 GCF_001515605.1 Sinocyclocheilus anshuiensis | reverse complement strand
TTTTAGGATACAAAATTATATATATATATATATATATATATATATATATTAAATACAGTAAAAACAGTAATATTGTGAAATATTAGTTTTCATTAGTCCAGTCTTCAGTGTTACATGATCCTTCAGCAATCATTAAAAAAATTAAATCGTAATTATTCTAAACTTTTGGAGTTTTTAAGTTTAGAATATTGTGCATGTCTTAAAAATTTTATATTACCATAGTACCACAGTCAAAAACTATAGCATTACTGAAATGTACTATTTGAGTAGATTGAAGCATCTGTTGGATGTAGTAAACTAAGTCAGTCATTTTGTTAACTTAAACTAAACAAGTCATTTTTTTAACTTAACATTTTGTTAACATCACCATATTTGTTTTCACGTAAGATGCTCTGTTGAAATGAAAACGGCCCCAGGTCTTCAACGGTTTAGTGAGGTGGATCTTAAAGGAGCAAGAGGACGTTGGGCTCTGCTGCCGAGGGAATGTGGATGTTTTTTCAGTCATACATATTTGGCTAGCCGTGGCCCAGTCGCTGCTTTAGGGATTGTTTGCAGTCTGTCAGTGAGGGTCAGTGTTTAAAGGCCTCTCAAAAGGAAATATGTCCATAAATGGGCAAGAAGTCTCTCTCCCTCTTATGATCTGTGGTTACCCTTCTCTCTCTCTCTCTCTCTCTCTCTCTCTCTCTCTCTCTCTCTCTCTCTCTCTCTCTCTCTCTCTCTCTCTCTCTCTCTCTCTCTCTCTCTCTCTCTCTCTCTCTCTCTCTCTCTCTCTCTTTCTTTCTCTCCTATTTGTCTATTCCAGCTCTCCTCTCTCTAAAGCTTCTATGAAACTCTCTGCAATTACTACATTATCTCTAGAAATCCTATTTTTATCTTTAAAGCGTGTGGTGTTAATTAAAACATGTAAACATACAGTCATTTTGAAATGACAATAACAGATGTTCTCATTATTCTGGCTTTACAAAGAAGCATACTGTTATTGTATTAACTTGGGTAAGGTTTTTCTTTTTTCAAAATCCCTAATGTGAATTTGTGTCTATCTTTCTGTCTGTAGCATCTCCAAAAGATGGTTTCAGACAGAGATAAATATTTTCTTTGATCTCTCTTTGTACATGCTTAAGATACATGTGGCAGTTAAATGAATTTCAGTATTGGATTTATGAACACAATTGCGATATCTTTGATGCTGAGTACAAAGAAAACTCAATTATTTCTCCATCTATCCAGGTGAAGGACATTAATCCAAACATTTGAGCTGGATTATCTTCCGTGAGGATTGAGGACGCATTTAAAACAGCTGCTCTCTGAGAATGTAACCCCTGCACTTCTACTTTGTGAGACTCCAGCAAGTTTATCGCACAGCCGAGGAGATCTGAACTTCCAGGGCGTTCCCCGTTCCTCTCCATACCCGCTGGACTCTATAGCAGGGATGCCTGCCAAAACGCCCATCTACCTGAAATCCAACTACAGTAAGAAGGGAAAGAAATGCCGTCTGAGGGACATTTTATCCCCGGATATGATCAGCCCGCCTCTCGGGGACTTTCGACACACTATCCACATTGGAAAGGGCGGTGAATGCGACGCCTTCGGTGACATGTCATTCCTGCAAGGAAACTTTGAGCTTCTACCAGGGAAAGGTGGTCGTACTCGACCTCAATATGGCATCCACGGGGAGTTCACGAGAGCTAATAGCGCCTCAGATGCATCTTGCGTCGAAACTCCATCGCCAGTGTTGAAGAACGCAATCTCGCTCCCAACCATCGGGGGCAGCCAAGCACTGACTCTACCTTTCATAGCTTTAACCTTAAACCCTAACCCTTTAACCTGCCCTAAGTATTATTTGGGCTTCCCTTTGAGATTTATTTCACCCAGTCCAGGGGTTTGCACACCTGCTTGCTTTGATCATGCCATGACAGCAGGATTTATGTGAACTTTTTCATCAGTGTAACCAAACAAGCAAATTTCAAGATGCTGCTTTTTATGTAACTGCAACAAAACATTCAAGATTAAAGTCAAAGGGGTCAAATTCAGTGTTATTTTATTATTATTTATATACTATTAGTATTGATTAATATTTTGTATTTGCTTTTATTTTGATATTTTCAGTATAAATTTTAATTTGATTTTATTTCTTATAAATCTACTTTGTGTTATTAGTTATATTTCTTTCATTTATTTTTATCAGGGCTATTATATTATATATTATTGCGTTACTTGGAATAAAATCAACTTTAACTGAAATAAAAAATATTTTACATTATTTTGTCAGCTAGTTGTCAAGGTAAAAGTCCTCATCTTCATTTAGTTTATCTTGATGTAATAAAATAACTAACTAATTAACTAAACTAATTAAAATGACAAAGCACACAACAAAATCACTAAAACTTAAAAATTACTGCAAAATGAAAACAAAATATAAAGATAAATACTAATTCAAATTATTATTTAAAAACTATAATAGCATTTTAATGATACTAAAATAACCCTGATTTTTATTTCATGTTAAGTTTAATCTAAAAATATATATTGAAAATGATTTTGGGTATGGGGTCGAATTAAGGGATCTAAAATATGGTCATGCAGAATAAGGCATTACTATGTGATTCAGTATGCTAGTAATATGCATGCTAATAAGCAGGAAGTTAATAGAGAAAATTGGTCCTTAAAATAAAGTGTAACCGAAAAGGCATATTCAGGGACAATCACAGTTCTGACACCAGAAGCACTGCAGCCTTCCTTCTGTGCACACACACACACACACGCACATTTTTCTCTATCACTGACACACTCGTGCAGCCACACATTCCTCAGCCATCCTGATGATGCTTGTCACATTTAAAAATAGTCTTCCGTTCAGTGCTCCATTGAGGTTTATTTGTGTTTCACTGCATCAGAGTCCAAAAATGCTTTTAAAGCCCTATGAACTCACAAGGCGAACTCTGAGCTGGTGCAAAAAAAGACGTGCATAAGAAAACACAAAGATTGTATGACGACCAGAATAATACCATTCATCCAGACTCAAACAGACTAGCCTACATCATTGTCAAGGACTGTACTGGAGCTCACTTTCATCGTACTTCTGTTGTTTATCAGCTGTGCGATTTGTTAAGACGTTACCACAGGGGAGTCGTGTATCCCTAGGAAATGGAATTTCTGGTGTTTTGTAAATGGTGTCCTCCCTGGCTGTCTCTAACCGGGATCTTCAGGGGATGTGGATCAGTGAGCAGTGACATCATTTTAAGTACTGTGGTGGCTCCATGTTATCAGATGGTTGTTGCATGGTATTTTAATATACAATGGCCTCAAACCGTATTTGGACACAGATGTATGATATTGTAGTATATGTAAGGAATAACTGACAACAGGCCGTTGAATTATTAGAAAAATAATGCACACCCGAGATGGTAAGGCGGCCACAACACAAAGGGGTCACACCTCTGTGTGTGCCATTTTTCTAATAATTCAACCGCCTGGAGTCAATTATTCTGCTTATACCACATTTATCATCAAGACATTGTTCAGATGATGTATTTCAAGACATTCGTCAGGTTTTGCATGTAGGACTATTTTCTTAAACATGCATCTCATCTCAAGCCTCCGTTGCTAATTCCAAAATGTCATTACTGTAATGGAGGCTTAAGCCATTGATACTATTATTAAAGCAGTCTAATGCAGTTATTAGAGAGAGTCAAGGAGAGAGAGAGATTGTATTTGTGTGAAGTGTGTATGAATTACCTGACTCTGTGCATCTCTCAACAGTGTTCAGAGGCAAGTTTCACTGTTTCAAGAACAGCAATGTTACCACCTCTATACTGAGAAATTTTCAGCTGCTAAACTATTAATAAAGTCGTGGGGAAGCACTAACAAGAAGTTTCTGTGCATATGTATGTTTCCATGTGTGTGTGAGTGTGTGTCTGTACCTGGTCTATACTGTACGTGTATGCATTTTTATGGGAGAGAAAGCGGGAGAATCAAACATAATTTTGTGGGAAACTCGTGTTAATAGTTTTTTATTTTTATCCTATTGTTTGTTATATTTATTGGGTTGGTCAGTATCAGTGTCAGTTACAGTAATATTGTGAAATATTATCACAATTTAAAATAATTGTTTTCATTACTCCAGCCTTCAGTGTCACATGATCCTTCAGCAATCATTACAAGAAAAATATCAAGTATTCCAAAAGTTTGAAGTAAGTTTGGAATATGGTGCATATTTACATTTTCACAAAAGGTTCTCTCTTGAAATGAAAATGGCCCCAGGTCTCAAACGGTTTAGTGCAGAGGGTCTTAAAGGAGCGAGAGGATGTTGGGCTCTGCTGCAGAGGGAATGTGGATGTTTTTTCAGTCATACATATTTGGCTAGCTGTGGCTGAGTCGCTGCTTTAGTGATTGTTTGCAGTCTGTCAGTGAGGGTCAGTGTTTAAAGGCCTCTCAAAAGGAAATATGTCCATAAATGGGCAAGAAGTCTCCTGTCTATTTCTGCCCTCCTCTCTCTAAAGCCACTCTAAATCTGAAATCTGTCAATTTCTACTTTATCTCTAGAAATCCTTTCTTTATCTTTAAAGCTTCTTGACTCATGTGGTGTTAATTAAAACATGTAAACATACATACAGTCATTTTGAAATGAATAACAACTGATGTTCTCATTATTCTTGTTTTACAACAAAATAATTGTTATTGTATTAACTTGAGTTAGCTTTTTTTCAAAATCCCTAATGTGATTTTTTTTGAATGTAGCACCTATCTGTCTGTCTGTCTATGTATCTATCTATCATCTATCTATCATCTATCTGTCTGTAGCATCTCCAAAAGACGTTTCAGACCGTGTTAAATATTTTCTTTGATCTCTCTTTGTACGTGCTTAAGAAACGTGACATTTACTTTAACATTTAAAAGAATTTCAGTATTGGATTTATGAACACAACAAAGGTTTTTGATGCTGAGTACAAAGAAAACTCAATTATTTCTCCATCTATCCAGGTGAAGGACATTAATCCAAACATTTGAGCTGGATTATCTTCCGTGAGGATTGAGGACGCATTTAAAACAGCTGCTCTCTGAGAATGTAACCCCTGCACTTCTACTTTGTGAGACTCCAGCAAGTTTATCGCACAGCCGAGGAGATCTGAACTTCCAGGGCGTTCCCCGTTCCTCTCCATACCCGCTGGACTCTATAGCAGGGATGCCTGCCAAAACGCCCATCTACCTGAAATCCAACTACAGTAAGAAGGGAAAGAAATGCCGTCTGAGGGACATTTTATCCCCAGATATGATCAGTCCGCCTCTTGGGGACTTTCGACACACTATCCACATCGGAAAGGGCGGCGAGTGCGATGCCTTCGGTGACATGTCGTTCCTGCAAGGAAATTTTGAGCTTCTACCAGGGAAAGGTGGTCGTACTCGACCTCAATATGGCATCCACGGGGAGTTCACGAGAGCTAATAGCGCCTCAGATGCATCTTGCGTCGAAACTCCATCGCCAGTGTTGAAGAACGCAATCTCGCTCCCAACCATCGGGGGCAGCCAAGCACTGACTCTACCTTTGATTTCCACCACCGTGTTTCCCATGACCCAGGATCGCCTGTCTGAGCCATCTACTCCTCCAACTGGTTCTGAAGATCTGGAAATCCTGCAGATGGAGACTCTGCTTCAATCCATCAATGCCTTGAGGAGTGACCCCAGCCCCGTCCCGGAGGAGGACGAACCTTTGATTGACCGCACTGAGATGCCTGAGAAATCACTTGCGAAGAAGAAGATGCACAGCAGTGAAAACAAGCTTGAAACATTTTTGTCTGTCTTTGTTAACGGACGCAGTGATGCCAATGGGAACTTTAGCAATGGTAACAATGGCGATTCGGTCTTTGAGTATGAACAGGAGATGTTCGGCTTCAAGGGCGACTGGGTGGACAGAGATAGCGGTGTTGAAGAGGGTCGTCTGTGTGATTCGGACTTTGAAATCTCCAAAAGCAAAAGCCACTCACAGGAGTCGCTCACTCAAATCACAGGATCCCTTTTCTCTCTCGAACTCGACTTGGGCCCATCCATTTTGGATGATGTACTCGATATCATGAATAAGCCAGTGTCTTAGAAAGTGACTTTTACTGAGAACTAAAAGGGAATCTATTTGTCTTGAGCCCATAATCATGACATGGCAATACTGAGCTGAAGAGGCTGAACTTTCTTTCCCAGAGTAAGTTTTTTGTCTTTAGCTTCGGAGTGTCTTGCTCACCTTGTTTTGCAAAAATAATGCAATTGACACACAGCCGCTGTGCCTTTTAAGTTAAGTTTAAGCATGCATTGATTCTGATGATGTACTTGCAAATCAAACAAGGCTTTTTCTGTGTACTGTTGTTCATCCACAACATCATATAAAAGTCAGTGTGATAATGTGTACATTTCTGCAAACATATACAATGTTCCCATCACAACGTCCTTCACACACAGATATATTTATACTGACAGTTTCATTAACCACACTACCAAATCTTAAAGGCATATACCTAGAGCATATATGTTTTTACGTTGTGAAGCTAAATATGAAATAAATGAATAAATAAACAACTCTCTTTTAGTTTATTATTATTTTGTTTGATTGTTTTGTTACTCTTTTTTGTTATTTCAGAATAGGGACGACTGGGGCTAGTTTTCACAAAGACTATACATCAGTAACTAGAAACTCTGAAGTTCAAAAATATCAGTGGTTTTGTATATTATTTTGTTCTTTATAAATGTTTTACTGTTTAAATCTTGCTGAAAATCCTATAATAGGTTATTTAAATGCAGGTTCCCATTGTGACAACTTGCCCCATACAGCAAGAGAACATGACCTATCACTGGGGCATGTTGTCACAAAAGGCTAGCATGTGTTCACTTTCAGCAATAAACCTACCAAGAGAAATATTCACTGGAGTAAAAAGTGTCATAACTTTCCCCGGTTTACCATATTGAGTGATCCCTATATGATGTTCAATGTGTGTCACTTCATTTTATAAAATCAGTCAGATATTGCAGCAGATGAGTACGTAACAGTAGGTGGACAGCAAAAAATGAGGGAGATGGAGAAAAACAAAGAGAAATTGACTTGTCTTGTTAGCATCTTACATTCCTCAGATTGTGTCCTGTAGTAGGAGTGCATGTGGGTGAGATTGTGTCTAAAAGGAGATGCCAGGACTATTCGTTTGTGACTTGTTGGGACAGAGAAAGAGCAGCCTGTAGCATTCTCAGCATTCCTATGAGAAAACAAAGAGCACGGCCATAAATAAAGCCAATGGACTGAGGCAGAGGGTCATGCTCTACATGGTCGTAAAAGTGAACAGCCTGAAGACAAACTTTGTCCTGTACAAGGAGATATGACTGCTGCAGTGTCTTGGTGACGCAGAGGTTTGTTTGCAGCAATACTGAAGAGTCTGAGTCTGAGTGCCAGACAGCTGCAACATAATTCAGATTTGTCTTTGAAAAATACGCTTTTTCATTCAGGTTTCAAACTTTCCATGGAATCTGCTTCTGCAGAAGTCCACAGAAATTGAACAACTGCCCTTAAGATAGTTGTACCCATTCTCTGCTCTTTGACTGATCCCACACTAAGGGTTCTATCATACACCCGGCGCAATGCGGCACCAGGCACGACGCAAGTGTTTTTTGCTAGTTTCAGCCCAATGTAGTGATCATTTTCACATCCTGCGCCACGCTGTTTAAATAGCAAATGCATTTGCGCCCATTTGTGCGCTCATGGGCGTGCTGGTCTGAAAATGAGGTGTGTTCAGGCGCATTGTTGGCGCGTTGCTATTTTGAGGCAACTGAAATAGACTGTGCCATTAACCAACTAAAACCTGGTCTAATGTCAATGGCGCAGTAGTTTTTTTGTTATTTAAAGAGCGCTTTAGTATAGGCGGGTCCTGCTTATTACACACACAGGGATGCACAGCAGCACACAAACATGCCAAATATTAAAGATTAAAGGATTGCAATGTAAAAGATTATTATTGTGTAGGCTACATAAATATAAAAATGCCTAAATGTCATAATGGATAGTCATTGCATGTATCAGAATTAGGCTACCTATTTGCTCGTGCACGAGCAGCTCCATTTCATCTTTGCGCTGGCAAATTCCGCCGTGTAAATAGCAAATCTGCCATGGCACGAGCGCAACTGACTCTTAAAGGGAATGGGAGATGAGACTCTGATTGGTTTATTGCATGTTATGCCCAAAACACACCCATTACTCATTAAGAGAATAGGGACAACCCTTTTAGACCATGCGCCGGGCGCGCCGACCGTTTTTCCCGTCGTTAAACTAGCAAAAGTGGATTTGGACATGCCCTAAGTGCGCCTGCGCCGTGCCCTTTAGACCTTGTGCTTAGATCGTTAAAATACGTCTCTAAAGGTGAAGTGTCTCATTTCGGCGCCACTAGTGGTAGCAAATGGAATTGCAAAAAGAATGGCTTAATTCGGAATAGCATACTATCCTACTTTTTCTATTTCAGCCAAATAAAAATATTCCAAAATCAGCCGTTGACTGTTTTCAAACAGGTTTCCTGAACACTTCCACTGTCTGTCATTGGTTAGAAAAACAGATAGTCCCACCCCTAAACACTGAATTCATCAGCCTCTTCCTTCATGCTGCATCACTGTGTTACTTAAGTGCTAGCTTGTTGCTTAGTTAATTATGTTTCATTGGTCCACGGTTATACGTGCTAAGGTGATACACTACTACTGGTCAAAAGTTTAGGGGGTCTGAATACTTTCCGTACCCACTGTATATATATATGCTTCTAAAAAAATACAAATACTTTTATTCAGCAAGGATGCATTTATTTGATCAAAAGTGACAGTAAAGAAAATAATAATGTTACAAAATATGTTTATTTCAAATAAATGCTGTTCTTTTGAACTTTCTGTTCATGCTTGTTGCTTAGTTAATTATGTTTCATTGGTCCACGGTTATACGTGCTAAGGTGATACACTACTACTGGTCAAAAGTTTGGAATTTTCAGCATCATTACTCCAGTCTTCAGTATCACATGATCCTTCAGAGATCATTATAATATGCTAATTTGATGCTCAAGAAACATCTCTTAAGTAAAGAAAATAATAATGTTACAAAATATGTTTATTTCAAATAAATGCTGTTCTTTTGAACTTTCTGTTCATCAAAGAATCTTAGAAAAAATATATATATCACGTTTTCCACAAAAATATTAGGCAGCACAACTGTTTTCAACATTGATAATAATAAGAAATGTTTCTTGAGCAGCAAATCAGCATATTAGAATGATTTCTGAAGGATCAAGCGGCACTGAAGACATAAAACATCAAGCGACACTGAAGACATAATGATTCCAAACTTTTGAACAGTAATTTATTTATCTCTGTATGCAACCCCACCTCCACCGGGAGAGAAATGCACATTTTGTCTCTAAAAAAAAGACCTGTTCTCTGACTGGACTGGAAACCACTGGAAATTTCCAAGAAGACCTGTAAAGCTCATGCCTTAGACAAAAACATTGCAGCTTAAGTCATCCACCTTGTAGTTTGTACTCGAGGGGAAACGTTTTAACCTGAGGTAAACACAACTCTGGAGTCTGTGATGTGCCATTAGGTAAATTACTAGCACTCAGTCAAACAGTGTGTTATCATGACGTTTCTACTTAGGGTGTAGCAGTTGCATCACTGTATGTAGTAAATGTGACATCAGATAGACAGACAGACAGACTGACTGATAGATAGATTTGTATAGATACAGTGGGTACGGAAAGTATTCAGACCCCCTTAAATTTTTCACTCTTTGTTATATTGCAGCCATTTGCTAAAATCATTTAAGTTAATTTTTTTTTCCTCATTAATGTACACACAGCACCCCATATTGACAGAAAAACACAGAATCGTTGACATTTTTGCAGATTTATT
>NW_015557049.1:1374191-1378738 GCF_001515605.1 Sinocyclocheilus anshuiensis | reverse complement strand
CAACTCTGTGACTGTTCTTGAATGGCCCAGCCAGAGCCCTGACTTAAACCCAATTGAGCATCTCTGGAGAGACCTAAAAATGGCTGTCCACCAACGTTTACCATCCAACCTGACAGAACTGGAGAGGATCTGCAAGGAGGAATGGCAGAGGATCCCCAAATCCAGGTGTGAAAAACTTGTTGCATCTTTCCCAAAAAGACTCATGGCTGTATTAGATCAAAAGGGTGCTTCTACTAAATACTGAGCAAAGGGTCTGAATACTTAGGACCATGTGATATTTCAGTTTTTCTTTTTTAATAAATCTGCAAAAATGTCAACGATTCTGTGTTTTTCTGTCAATATGGGGTGCTGTGTGTACATTAATGAGGAAAAAAAATTAACAAATGATTTTAGCAAATGGCTGCAGTATAACAAAGAGTGAAAAATTGAAGGGGGTCTGAATACTTTCCGTACCCACTGTATATAGATATATGATGACACATTTACTACTGCACATACAGACTTTAAAACACTGTAATTTGCCGTGTATAATTTCAAAGTAAGCATTCACTTATGTAACTGGAATCACTGTAAACTGGCAAAATCTTAGTGGGAGAGCTGGGATATATTGTGTCCTGCTGCATAACTTTCATTTCAAGTAAGGCCATGTGTTACAACGTACATAATGTTCATTCTCCACAGGGTTTCTAAGATTGTGCCTCTAAGAAGAGCAGGAAGAAAACAAGAAAAAAAAGGACTTCAGATAATTGCGAAAACACAGCCATAAAAGTTGTGCTGAATGGAATTACTCCCCACAGTTTTAAGATTAAATGTGAAAAGGTGAAAATGTTAGATTAAGTTTCCACTTTATAGCCACACTGCATAACAGCAAAGCTTGAGATCCTCATTTTAGTAAATCTACAAACTGTAGAAAAAAATACTGTATCTCAAAAGTAAGCATTTCAAAAAGTTCTCACATTTCTCACATCTCTGTAAAATGTCACACTATCACTCAGTTGTGCCGTTTCAGTCTCACTCAGGCTGAACTAATGAAGGAAACATGGCAGTGAGAGACGGGCTTTTCTTTTGCACGTCACACACACCTCAGAGAGTTTAATCCATGCAAATCTCAGAAAGATATTTTTCCTCAAGAACGTCTTTTTTATGTTGTAGGTCCTCTGTTATAATAAGCATATACGCTTATCAGTAACAGTAAAACAGTAATAGTGTGAAATATTATTACAATTTAAAAGAACTGTTTTCTATGTGAATATATTTTAAAATGTAATTTATTCCTGTGATGCAAAGCTGAATTTTCAGCATCATTACTCCAGTCTTTAGTGTCACATGATCCTTCAGAAATCATTCTAATATGCTGATTTTCTGCTCATTAAACATTTCTTATCAATGTTTAAAAAAAAAAACAGTTGTGCTGCTTAATATTATTTGAAAACAGTGTACGCATTTTAATGAATTTATAATATTTCTAATTAAAGTTTTATTTTTGTAACACTTTCTGAATTATCGTATTAAGTATTATCGACTAAGGGTTTCCAACTCATGAACATGCCAAACACTATGAAGCACAAAGGCAGCAAACCTCTATTTCCTGAAATAAGGTGAGACTGTCAGACTCTTCATAAAGATACTTTGGCTCATGATGGCACCTCTGTGGTGCCAAAGCAAGCATAATTCAAACTGAAGGATTTTCCACCTGGTCCAGAGCAGCGCTCACTATAAAGCTGCCAGTGTTTCTGACATGAGGGTGTTACACAGGAGAAACCTCTCATACAACATTTCTCTGCTCCTGATGTGGAAGCAAATAAAAAGACAGAATGTACTGTTGGCTCTTTTACACTGACAGGAAGTGTTTTGAAACAGAGCCATATTTGAAAGAATGAATGTAATTTCCTTTCCATGGCAACAAATGAGATGCATTTTAAAACAGGGAAAGGTTTGGAATGGTGTCAGTCGATGTCTGGATAATGTTCCGGTTACAGGAAGGACACGCTGGCTATGTGTTGTTATGATGGAGAGAGATGACTGGAATTAAATACATAGTAACATAGATTCAGCTAAATCACTTTTAAGGCAAGTCGGTTTATAATGTTACAAAAGATTTCTATTTCAAAAAAATTTATATTCATTAAAGAATCCTGAAAAAAAAATGTATCACACTTTCCACAAAAATAAAAAGCAGCATAACTGTCAGCATTGATAATAATAGGAAATGTTTCTTGAGCAGCAAATCATCCTATATATAGAATGATTTCTGAAGGATCATGTCACATTGAAGACTGCAGTAATGATGCTGAAAATTCAGCTTTTTATCACAGGAATAAATGTAATTTTAAAATATATTCAAATAGAAAACACTGTAATAACTGTCATGATATACTGTAATAATATTTCACTATTTTACCGTATTTTAGATTAAATAAATGCAGCCTTGGTGAGCATACACATTCAAAAACATTTTAAAATCTTACCAACTGCAAACTTTTGAACAGTAGTGTACAATTATTATTATTAAGTGTAAGTTGGAACTCTAACGACTTGATTTCCCAAATGATTCCTGAAAAATTCCACACTGGTAAGAAAAAAAAAAACACATAAAAGTGGAATGTGAAATGATGTGTGGATCATTTTAAAACATTTACTGATGTCTGTTGACTGTTTCCTTGGAAACAAGGTCTGTATCTCTGTCACATGGCAGCAGTTTTGAGGATAGGTCAAAGGTCACAGGCCTACAGGCTGAAGAAGAGGCACATCCGACAGCATGAAACAGACCAGACGACACAGGAGCCTGAACCCCCCCAACCGAGAATCCTCTACGCAGGAATGTTTTCTCGTCTCCATTATAACTGAAGCCTTCTCTCTCTATTAGTGCTCCTCTCTCCAGTTTATGCTGTAAATGGTTTGTTATACAGTCACGTTTTGGATCGGCTGCCAGCATGTCTCTTTATGTTTTGTTCAGAGGAGTTTCAGCCACTTTAATAATCCTGAGCTGAGGCCATGAACTACACAACTAAATAGACCCATTTAAGGCAGAACTACTTCGGAAAACACAAGACGTAAGTATAAGTCATTCAAAGAAGACAATATTATGGGGAAAGAGTGTCTTACGACTTAAAGGATTCTACCTGCATTGTAAGCTCAGAAATATTCTGTCCTTCATGCTTAGGGAGGTACAAGCATTTGGTAATATAACTTTCATTTTTCATATTTTTCATATAATTTGCAGTATGAATTAAAATGCTACTGAGCTTAAGGATCTGTTATTGGTGTTTTACAAGACAGCTGAAGATCCAAACTTTTAATATTTGAACACATGAGCCCTCTGTGGGTTTAATATAGTATTACATCGGCATCAAGATTTAATAGTCTCTTCATTGCAAATGTAAAGTCTTTGGTCCCACTTTATATTAAGTGGCCTTAACTTAAAATCAGAACTGAAAAAAAAACCCTCCCAATAAAGGTCCAAACAGTGATTCTATAAGAGCATTGTGTTATGATATCTTTCATCATTTACATCTATTTTTACGTTTGATGTTGATTTGATAGGAATTGTTACTTATTATTGTCATCATACCAACTGAGAATTTATTGCAATGATTTTAAATCCAGTTGAGGTATCTGGCATATGATGACATAACATTGATCTTTTATATGAAGTCTTTAGAGCCATAGACTATAATATGTTGTTTTTATAAATATATGTTGTTATTGATAAATTGCTCCGAGACCAACCAGGACAGACAGAGGTTATATGTACAAATCATCCAAGCACCCAGTTCCTAGCCATTTCTAATATAGGCTACATTTCATTAACATTGATAATATCATAAATAATAAAAATCCAAATAAAAAAAATTAAAAAATCAAGGAAAGGCCCTGAACAAATCTGTTTTGAGACTACTTTTTAAAAGTGCATAATAACTTTTGACAACATTTAATTCAGGTGTGAAAATAATTAATATCTGAATGAGCATAGAGAGATTTGCGAGTGCACAGGACACAGTTTGAGTGCGCACACTTTGAGCTAGAGGAGAGACACGTTTTAAGTCCGGTTTTGTGCGAGAGCAAAGGAAATCTGCGTCCGAGCAGAGAGATCCACGCTCGTGCATTACATTTATGTGCTTTCGCGCTACAATAATGAGCTCTCGACATTTGACAGTAAAATAACTCCATAGTATCCCACCTCAAAGGCAGCAGAAGTGTTTTGCAATACAGTATGAACACAATAAGTACATTGTACTTATTTTTTGATGTAGGTACATAGTAGTTAAGGCCACTTAATATAAAGTGGGACCAAGTCTTTTTATATTTTATTTAGAAGCAAAAAAACAGAAACTTTCTATCTTTAATTAAATTTGTACTAAAATGATGCCCATAAATTATGTCATGTAATTTTACATTCTTTAGACATGTTTGTTTCTTTATCAATGTTGTTATCGTTGAAGAGCCTGATATATATTTATTGACTGATTGATTGATTCATGTTTTATTTATTTGATTGATTGATTGATTGATTGATTGATTGATTGATTGATTGATTGATTGATTGA
>NW_015557049.1:1363303-1374079 GCF_001515605.1 Sinocyclocheilus anshuiensis | reverse complement strand
AAAGAGTGTCTTACGACTTAAAGGATTCTACCTGCATTGTAAGCTCAGAAATATTCTGTCCTTCATGCTTAGGGAGGTACAAGCATTTGGTAATATAACTTTCATTTTTCATATTTTTCATATAATTTGCAGTATGAATTAAAATGCTACTGAGCTTAAGGATCTGTTATTGGTGTTTTACAAGACAGCTGAAGATCCAAACTTTTAATATTTGAACACATGAGCCCTCTGTGGGTTTAATATAGTATTACATCGGCATCAAGATTTAATAGTCTCTTCATTGCAAATGTAAAGTCTTTGGTCCCACTTTATATTAAGTGGCCTTAACTACTATGTACTTACATTTAAATTAATCATTTGGTACAATGCGCTTATTGTGTACATACATGTTTTTACATTGTACTTATAATTTAAAAATGCCTTCATGTAATTACATCTGCAATTAATTTCTGTAACTACATTTATAATTACACTGTTGACCCATCCCTTACATACACCTTAACCCACCCTTAAACCTACCCATACCACCAAACCTGTCCCTAACCTTACCCATATCCAACCTCAATAGCAGCAAAAGTGTTTTTACAATACAATATGAACACAATAAGTACATTGTACTTATTTTTTGATGTAGGTACATAGTAGTTAAGGCCACTTAATATAAAGTGGGACCAAGTCTTTTTATATTTTATTTAGAAGCAAAAAAACAGAAACTTTCTATCTTTAATTAAATTTGTACTAAAATGATGCCCATAAATTATGTCATGTAATTTTACATTCTTTAGACATGTTTGTTTCTTTATCAATGTTGTTATCGTTGAAGAGCCTGATATATATTTATTGACTGATTGATTGATTGATTGATTGATTGATTGATTGATTGATTGATTGATTGATTGAGGTAAAACTATATGCATAGTCAACTGCTTTTAACAATGAGTATTTGAATATCAAAGTTTGAAATTTAAAATTGCTTACTAATTTTCAGAATATCTATTCAACATATACAGAATATTTCAATGCACATAAATTCTCTGCCAGATAAACAGCATTCACTCAAGTGCAATCTTTTAATATTTTATTTCAGGGAAGACCATGACCTTCAACCTTTGTCACTGACCTTTCTAGCCAGTGGAATGTCTTCTGAGCAAGTCACACTTTGTTAGTTCAACTCTGACCTTGGGCATGACCCTCTTTGACATTAAATGCTGACCTTTAGAGGTCACTATAAGGTAGGCATGCAGCTTTAAGATGGAAAACACATAACTGCACCATATGACTGCAAAAAACATTTTTATTTATTTTTTTTTTTTATTTTAATTTTAATTTGAAAGGTATATTTGAACTGGTCTGTTTTGGAACAAACTTCACTCTCTCTGTCTTTAACCTTAAAAGTAAGGTTCAGATTCAGAAATGGTTAAAAGCAAAAACATTTTTGAAAATGCCACTTGATATTTGGTATTCTGTTTTCTAACGCTAAATCAATATACATAAACACAAAGAATATATAACAGTATCAATATAAACTAAGGCTGGACAACAGATTTGAGCTTTCAGATGGTCACAGGTTCAGTTGGTTTATTATACATTTGAAACACTGCAAGGCACATATTGTATAGCTTTAAGCCTCTGTGAAAATCTGTGGCCAAAGATTTTGACATTCTCTGAAATGTTTTGTTTAGACTAATGAGATTATCTGATTCTGTGCCTCCCAGAGAAAAGAAAGTGCTTGAAAAGCAAGAAGAAAAAAATGCTATTCGTCGATTTGGCTCAAACTCAACACTTTTTGCATGCAACCTGCTAATTTAGCCTAGTTAGTGACCACATTGCGTGCCAGCAGATCATTAGACGACAGCGGCTGTCCTGTATCTGTCACATGTCCAGGTCGCCCCGTTCAGACCTGTCAGCTACCCCACAGCATAATGTAAGCTAGATCAGACCCACAGAAGCCAAGAAGAAGTTTAATTAGCGGTGAGAGAACACAACACAGTTAAATTAATGCTGAGGCAGAAAGAGAAACAATCACTCCTGTTTGAGAGCCTGATGGCTGCATGGAAACAGAAAAAAAAGTCTCCAGGGAAAATGGAACGAATCACACAGACATGGACAGTTTTACAAACACATTTTCTGTTTTTCCCAGGAGGCACAAACTGAACCACAGAAAAACTCTAAATGAGAGTGCGATTTGAAGAAAAACCAGACTGACAGAGGGAAAAAGAGATGAAACACATTAGAATAGAGTTCAAAGGAGTGTTTTGATTGCTTAGCTGAAAAGCTCAAATTTATGAAGAATGGGAACAGTATATAGCATTAAAATGACAGAATACTCAAATGTATTTTTGAAAATATATTACAGTAAAATGCTGAATGCACTACATATTTATTATACTATATACTGTATTACTAAACTATATTATATAGAGATTAAGACAGAATTTAAGTCTTGCATTCATTACTAAGTAAAATGTTGAAAAATGAAACTGTAATTGTTATGTAAAAATTTGTCAAATCCAAATTTCTAATAAAATGTCAGAATGTCAACAAAATATATATATTTTTTAATCTTAATAGCTTAATAACTATCTTAATAATAATTCTTATTGAAAATATTAATTCATGATAATATCAACTGCAATAGCATACATATTATTTATATAATTAATATTAGCATAACAATCTATACACACAAAACAATACACACAAAACAATCTAACTGTATTAAAATGCTAAAAAAAAAACAAAAAAAAAACATACACATCAGTCCACTCCTTAAAACACTGAATGCATGAGTATTTGTTCTGTAGGTTCTCCTTGGGTTCTTGCAGCAGTGATATGTGTGTGTTCAGGTGGTCACCTGTGCTCCTGACAGACTGTGAGCGCTGGGCAAGTCTTTTGTCATTGTGTGGCTCAAGGATGTCTCGATATTTAGATACCATGAGTACAGAGATGAAGTAGACCACTGCCAGGGCCAGGAACTGAGCCTGTTTACTGTCCTCCTAAAGCACAGCACACAACAAAACAATTTGCAAATGTTAGAGTATTGTAAAAATTAGCCACAACACTGTTCAAAAGTTTGGGGCTGTAGTCTATCTAAACTAATTTCTAACTACTTCAAAGATTTACATATTATGTTTTTCTTATTAAAAATGTTAACCTTTAATATCTGCACTTTGGTTTTAGATTGTTATTGTTACTTTCAGATATCTGAAACTTGAATGTAAGCAGAAAGGATGGCAACTAAAGGTACATTTAATTACACTTTATGCATATTCCAAAGTTATTGCAAGGTCTTGATTTTCTGTCGCATCCTGTAGTGTGAGAACTCAAAGAGGTTTAGCACATATCATAATACTGGATGGGGTTAAAAAAAAAAAACCTTGCATGCTAAATTATCCCTTTAAGCGCCAGAATGATCATGTTTAAGACATTTTGCTAATGACATAAATCCTATTAAAGGAGTTTAATCTGCTGCCAAAGAGAACACAATATAACAAATCGTCACAGTTCTCATAGCCATTCTGAGCTTTACGAAAACATTCCCCAAACTGACCTCACTTATATCACTCCAGCAAGAAGTTACGTGATGCCCTGTACTTTCTGTGCCACATCAAAAAAAACTGCCAAATGATTTTCAGATTTTCTGACCACTTTCCCCATCTGACATTTGTCTTACTAATAGTTTTCTCTTAAAGATAAGAGGAAGTAGGCCTATTTTAACATAACATAAAAAATAAACCTTAAATGGTTACTTTGTCAAAAGATATGTGTATAGCCCTTATTTGCATTTAATATTGAAACATATTAAATCATACATTTGTGCTCAATAACAAAAACATACTGTGTGAGTGAATGATGTGATTTATTCTTTGAACTCCAGCGCCACCTTGTGGCATAAATAAGTTAATGAACTAAAGCTTTTATTCATCTGTTCCCAAAAAGGTTATTTCATTAATATCTGATAGCTATTAGACTGAGTTTAGTGACTCAATCCTCCAATATCTCTAAAACCAAGATACCAAAACCAAATGAAATTGCTTACGCAGAAAACTACAGTTACCATTACAAGACATGAGAAGGAGAAACAAACTACCTCATGTTCTTTTAAGCAATGATCAAAAGTGTCCTTAATGTTCACTTCCCTTTGAACTGCCTCTTGGGGTCCAGAGGGTCAGTTTGTCCTTGTTTATCTCTTGTTAAGCGGCTCTCTGCAATTATTCCTGATCTGCAGGCTGAATACAGATACAACCAGATCAATACAGATGCTACCGTTTAAATCAGCTGTGACCATTTGGCCAATTTCCTGTGTGATTCCTGTGTGAAGTGATGCTTCCCTTCAACTCCGTATTCATGTGTCCATGGCAACCACATGTGTGTTGGACACTTTCAAATGAACTCAGGTAAGAAGTCAAGGTAAGAGCAAGAGAGAGTCTCACTCTGTTATAAGCGTGAAATCAGGGGTCAGATTTCGTAAACTCTAAAAATACATTAAGAAAAATCATTTTTGTGCCATTTATTGAAGATGGAAAGGAATAACACCTTATTTATGTACAATATATTTCTAGTGGTAAAGTGATGCTTCCCTTCAACTCCGTATTCATGTGTCCATGGCAACCACATGTGTGTTGGACACTTTCAAATGAACTCAGGTAAGAAGTCAAGGTAAGAGCAAGAGAGAGTCTCACTCTGTTATAAGCATGAAATCAGGGGTCAGATTTCATAAACTCTAAAAATACATTAAGAAAAATCATTTTTGTGCCATTTATTGAAGATGGAAAGGAATAACACCTTATTTATATACAATATATTTCTAGTGGTAGGAGAGACCCGTTTCAGGTCTTTCTGTTCTCTAGCAGTGGTTTTGTTTATTGCATTTTTTTTTTAAATGCATATTAAAAAAAAGAATAATACTATAAAAATAATGCTTTGATATTTTGGTATGTTACATTTTGTGCCGTTTCATGTTGTTTTGTGTTTCATAATTCTTTTAATTTGAGCTAAAATGCCTAAAATAGACTGTTTAATGTGTCTATGCAGACAGACTTGAAAAAATAAACCAACACTTAGAAATACTCACTGAAGTAAAAAGTGACAACCAGTCCCAGTCTGTATGCGCATCAGAATAAATCTAAATTGGACACTATATAATGTGCAACAGATAAGTAGTTCATGTACATTCAAATATGAAGTTTATGACAATATGTCCAACACAGGATGTCTATTTTTTAATTGTACACACTAATAGCATTATCGAATGCTGTTTGTTTGTGTTAATAATGAAGTTTATGTTTCTCATTCTTTTTAGCTGTCCCACTTGATGATGATGATGATGATGATGATGATCAGATTATGTGTGCAGCAACATGCTTTATTGCATTTGTTAAACTGCAAAACAATACATCATCAGAGGCTTTGTGCAAAATACAAATTTAATGAATGTGTGTCTGCCCACTAATTACAAGATACTGTCAAATATGGTAAGGTCCTTTCTCAATGCCACTAGCAAGGTCATGGGGTTCAGTTACGAATAAAACCTTCAATGCACCAAATATTAATCTAAATAAATGTCTCTAAATACAAATTCAATGAGCTTTTAATTGTTCATGTGAGAAACAATAGGGTGTCAATGCATGAAATCGATAACACTGGTTGAATTACATTTTGTGCAGATTAATTTAAACGTATTGATTTTACTGTTAAGGCATTTAACACTCTGGACTTCTCTTCAGACACTGACCTTTCATCACAAACCATCCATGTCCTCTGAGACACAACACGCATGCTGATTGGTGTGGACTCAGGCCTTAAATTAAACTGCTGATGACACCCTGGCTCTCTGGAAGATAAAAGGCAGCTTGGCTCGGGGGTGCTGGCCTTGGTTTTCTTTCTCTTTAATTTCACCCCTCATGTCAGCAGACCCAGAGACAGGCAGGGCACCTCTGGAGAATGAGAGAGAGAAGTCATTTAGTGATGAGCAAGGGAAGCGCTATTAAAAGAGAAGATCTGTTCTGTCTCCTGGCGGCGTTTTTCATCCCCCTCTGCATGACACTTCAAACAGGGAGCCAGAGGTACAGACAGAAGTGCAGAATACTGCTTTATGATGGTCATGATTGGATATAGTCACTAAGAACATACAGACTATAGTTCCTGATGCAAAAGTTCATGTTAAGAAGTAAACGTGTGTTGGTAATGTTTGAACATAGAGTTATGATTTAGATTTTACACAGCAGTTCAATAAACATAACAATAGTTAATATTAAGTAAGTACTTACATTTTAGACACAATATAGTCAATATTGTCTGTTTTACTATGTGAAAATAGCTCCAAACAAAGCCGAAGCAGTTGAATCAACACACAGCGGGGTTTTCACTAAATGAATCAGCGTTTCTGAACGAATCTTTTGAGTGAATGATTCAATGAACCATTCATAGAAACAAGTCATGCTTTGTTCGCTGTCACTGAATGAATTAGCGATTTGAATGCATTTTTGAATGGTTGAATTAATGATTTAAAGACTCACTCACTTGTCACCACCTATTGGCAGTTTCAATATAATATTCCATATTTAAATGTAGGCCTATTGAATATATTTTCCTATAGTTTCATATTTCTATATTAAACATTTTAGATTTAAACATTAATCTCATAATATTCGCCTATTTATGCACTTCTAATTGCAGTATAAATGCATTAATGTAAGCTCTGAATAAAACAGCTATGTTTCAAACAGTAGAATGCTACATTGTTGTCACATGACCTCAACACATTGTGTGTGACTTCCAGTTATTTTGCCCTGACATTTAGCAGTCTGATCAAATAGTTCTGGAAGATATCACAGCTGATATAATTTCCTGTCTGTCACACTGGAAATGGAAGGTTGTATCAGTCTTTGGTTGTATGCTGCACTTTTTTGCTAATGACTTTCAGGCATTCCGTGCATTTATGAAATCTTCTGAAAGTGTGCTATCACAACCATTACCTTGCTGGCATATTTCAATCGCTTTACCATTTGGCATTTCACACAAAGCTGTACCAACAAGCTGTTACTTGTCCCCCTCCATACATATTTGGTTTGAATAATAAAGCCTTAATTGGAATAATAGAACACAAAAACTGTGAAAGGAAAATAAGGTGAAATTTTTATCCTTGATAACAACAATAATAGCACATTCAAGAATACAAAACAAACAACCATGAGGCTTAACCGTCTATTTATATTCCTGCTGATGAGTCACTATAAAGCACGTCATACAAATGAAATGGGCAAATAATGACCTGATAACCTATATGTTGACATTAAATCTCTCTCTGTCAGTTCAAACAAGACTCCCTCTTCTCCACTTGTAGTTTTTCTCCATGCAAAATCATGCATTTGTGAAGCTGCCTAGCATATACATGAAGGAAACAAATTAAATATATATATACTGTATATAACCTTGAGAGTTTGTGCAAGCAATATTTTGACTGAAGTGCATACTGATTAATTTATTATGTTAATTATTTATCATTTTTTGCCTCCAGAAGGTGTAGTAATCCACCAGCACGGGGTTAGCTGAGTCAGGTTAACCAGCCAAACCTTGACCACTTGTTTTCAAAACGCTGCTGAGTGATTGAGTTGCCCATCAAGTCAACTCCTAAACCAGGGTGTGAGTTTGCAGGACTGCTTGTAATATCAAAAATTAAAAATTAATTAATTAATAATGTTTTAAATCAACTCCTGGGACATAAAAGTGCCTGAAGTTGAAGGAACACCCCACATCGCAGCTAATAAAATTAACAATGTTTAGCTAAAATTCCCATTAAGTTAAAGAAAATGTTATTTCTAAATGTTCTCTGAACATTCAAAATGTCCAGCTGTTTCTATTAAATGTATTAAAAACATTTTTTCATGGTTATACAAATGTATAGGGAACATTCTGTTTTATCATTTTGCAAACATTACAGGAATGTTACACAGTAAAAAATAAATTCCGTAAAATGTACGGTTGCCGGAATTTTACCGTAACAAATATGATAGCAACATTTTAGGTTTTCTAACCGTACTAATACCGTAATTTCATTAACTGAAATAATGTTAATACAGTCAGCCCAGTTTACATTATATGTTAGGGACCAGTTGGACTCTGCATTCAAGGTATATACATTTCTATCAGCTTGCATTCCCTGGGAATCAAACCCATGCACAGTGTCATTCACACAAACACTAAACACCATCATGGTAACACATAAAACTGAAATAATGCAATAAACATTCATTTAACAACATTAGGTGTAACACACAACCCTAATATACAAAACTGATCAGGAAAAACGAAGAAGAAACATAGTTATTTCAACAAAAAACATCCAATTTTAAATGTAACGCAGGGAATTCTGGGAATGTCATGTTAATATACCAACCTATTGAAGTACTGAAATCTGTTTTGTACCTTTGTAATACACTGATAACCACCAAATGCAGGTGGTGATGAGAAAGTCACATGATGAACCAAAGCCCATCACAAGCAGCTTTTAGATAATAACATATATAAAAGGTGCACAGTGTCATTCACACAAACACTAAACACCATCATGGTAACACACATGAAACTGAAATAATGCAATAAACATTCATTAACAACATTAGGTGTAACACACAACCCTAATATACAAAACTGATAAGGAAAAACGAAGAAGAAACATAGTTATTTCAACAAAAAAAATCCAAATTTGAAATGTAACGCGGGGAATTCTGGGAATGTCAATTTACGGTTATTCACTACACTGTAAAAAGAACTAAAAACGGTATACTACCGTAAAATTACATGTAATGTCCAATACAGTTTTTCACCGTATATAGTAGGGGAATTTACCATTAACCATTTAACAGGTTTTTACTGTAGCATTTTTACAGTCTTTTACCGTTAAATTCACGGTCATATTTTACAGTGTTCTTTTCAACATTCCAGAACGTTTTGAAACGAGTAGTAACATTTAGAAAATGTAAGACGAACATTCAACTACAATGTTTTAGAAGAAAAACATTCAATTAATTATGCATTTTTGTGCTAACTTTTTGAGAACATTATTAAAGACCAGATAACTTTAAACAAACATTCTATTAACGTTACTGGAAGAAAGTTTGTTCATAACTTTGAAAGAACGTTAGCAAAAGTTCAGAGAATGTTCCTTGTTAGCCTGGGATACATCACAAAGCCCAGGGAATCAGATAAAAGATGAAGAATGTAGTGCTTGGAAGAACAGTCTGCGAAAGTGTGTCAAAACAAACCAAAATATTCTGCTATTTGAGAAGTGAAAACAAAACATATTCCTTTTCCTAGAATTTTGGCCTAGATTTTAATGTGCATATTTTAGCTCTGAAGTACTTTTCTCAAACATCCCCCTGAAGAAAAACACATTCCCCTTTTAATTTGTTCTCTTTGTATTTATTCAACACTTTCAGCCATGAATGTTGTCAAACCATTTCCATGTTCAGAAGCTCTGAAGATGGAAATGGGACACGTTCTAAATATAGTGACCACAACAAATAATTAATCTAATACCAGCACAATCCATTTGCATGGAAATGCCACATATGAATGTATTTAATATTGCTTGCATAATAATTTATCTATTAAATAAAGTGTTAATTAAAAACAGATTTGATTTGATATTTAAATTACATTTTCTACTGTAAGTGTTAGTGGTGTTACCATATTTTAAGCTAAAGATGTAAAATCAACTAGTTTCTAAAGAACAATTTTCTACGTAGAGGATGTGAATTTATGTTCAGACTTGCTGCCTGCCTCTCAAGCTGAAAGAAGGAAACTTCACAAAAACCTGACAACCTTTATGCACCTTTATACGTGGCATAATAAAAATGCATGTCCCCATAGCAACTGAGAAGAAACGTATATATACTGGAGAATATTGCATATGGTATGGATGATATTTAACCATGTTCTATTCAAAGCCTAAAACACTTGATTAGATGTTTTCCTACAGGGCCCACATGCATCTCAGACCATTTTCCATCCCTTGATACTATATTTTGTCATTCAAAGTATCTCGTTGGCAGATGATACACATGAATGCTAGTGTTTGCATATTTCATTTCATTCTGTGACCTACCTACTTGTTCTACAGATCTGTGCACTAGTGTTAAATGCTACTGGTTTTGACAGCGTTGATAACGTTTCTGACAGATAATATCAAGTTTTTTTAATTTTTTGGGTTTCCCTTACTGAATGCTGTATCCATGGGCCTTTTTGACACTGTCAGTTTAAGTGCTGGCGATGCAGTGTTGCCAGATATTGCTATTAAAGGGGTCATATGATGCGATTTCAATTTTTCCTTTCTCTTTGGAGTGTTACAAGCTGTTCGTGAATAGACAAGATCCCTAAAGTTGCAAAGACTAAAGTCTCAAACCCATAGAGATATTCTTTATAAAAGTTAAAACTCGTCCATGACCTCCTAAAACGCCTTTTAAACACGCCCCCACATGTCTACATCACGATGTGGGAAGATTTGCATAACACAGCCCAAATGTTCACGCAAAGAAAGAAGGCATAACTTTGATTCTCGCTGTAGTATTGTTGCCGCCGCCGCCATGTCGTGGAGACGCTGTGTGTTTCGTTGTGAAAGCGAAACTACTTTGTTTGGTCTTCCAAAAGAGGACACAACTAGAAATCAGTGGTTAAGTTGTATTTACAACACTGTTCCAGAACGGTTCAAACCAAATATTCAGATGTGAGCAACGAATTTTACAGAGGACGAGGACTGTTTCCTGGGAGAGTAGC
>NW_015557049.1:1360445-1363293 GCF_001515605.1 Sinocyclocheilus anshuiensis | reverse complement strand
CGAACACAAATGCAGACATGGTTTTATGTTTACGCGGCGCAATGCGATGCAACACAACGCGTGAAAAGACAGTATAAGTCATTATAATCAGTAATTATGTCCCCACTGGATGCAACAAATGCCTCGTTTGTGATGGGTAGATAGCTGATAGATAGCTGGCCAATCAGAGCACACCTCGCTTTTCAGACCGATGAGCTTTGTAAAAATCGACGCGTTTCAGAAAGGCGGGGCATAGAGGAGAAACAATAATGTACAGTATGTGGAAAATAATGTGGTTTTTTTTACTTTAAACCACATAAACACATTTCATTACACCAAATACACAAAATAATGTTCTTTTTAGCAACATCATATGACCCCTTTAAGCTCTGGATTGTGAAATCTTATCATCTTTCTTTCATCTTCATCATCTCTCTCTCTCTCTCTCTCTCTCTCTCTGTCTCTCTCTCTCTGTCATTGACAGGAGTGCTCACATTAGAGAATAGCTTACTGCAGTTTGCTCAACAACAAAACCACATTCTATACTAGTCCAGTAGTAGACAACCTTTTTGTTCCATTATAAAATGTTCTTTAAATCAAAACACAATTATGACTTTCAAAGCCAGTGGAGAAACACTCAAAAATTAAAGCCTTTAAAAGTCAAAAACTTTGTCTTTTTATGTACTATTTATTTTAATTATTGATTTAAATTTTTATATATTTTAACTCAATAAATAAAACTTCAAGTTGAAGAGAAAATATTTTTTTCAGTGACTCTTTGGTTACATACCCAGATAGCACACGTATGTCTGCAAGATGTCTGTTAAAGATTGCTTCATCTGGAAAGCATCTGCTGTGTACACACATCTGATAAACGTCTTTAAGATGTCAGTTTCTAAATCACATTCAAAATCATAAACATATTAAAGACATTTCTAAACGTTTATTTGACATCTGATAGGAAACGTCTGATAGACATATTGCAGATGAGCAACACTTTAAAAATACGTCCTACAGATGTAAATGCAGATGTCAAATAGACGTCTCTGTGATGTACGTGTGCTATCAGGGACTGTACACGGACCCTCGCGTATGCGTAAAAACCGAAGTATACCTTGGTCTTTAAAGTATGTACTCTTTTTGTGAAGAAGAGTAGGCAAGCTTTGGGACATACTATTGTCTTTAGCGCATCCTCCCTGCGTCGCAATATGCATACTATCCATCGTAAATAATATGTGAGATTAGAATAAGTTGTGTCACTGTAAACTGGCCTGTCAATCATCTTGTCACAGTTAACATCCTCCACATTTCATTTAATAAATCATCCTACAGTATCAGAGAGAAAAGACGTAGCACGTTGATCTGACAGCTGTGGGTCTTTCATGCCGAGAACTCTGCTCATATTTTTTGCATAATAATGCATTCAAAAATTAATGGCCAAAAGGAGGTTTTTAAAAGTTCACATTGTTGTTGCAGATGAAATATAACATTAACATTAAATGAGTATATTTTTTACCAGGTTAAATGCCAAAGCACAATGGGTTGTGGGTAATATTAGCTGTCAGAGTGTGCACAGATCCACACTTCAAAAATCTACCGGAAATAGTAGACCATCTGGGGACATTTAGCATACACTTTTCAACATACTATGCTTAGGGGCACACTTATTCTAATCTCACATACTATTTAGGATGGATAGAATGCACACTGGGACACAGGGACTGTCTTTATGAAAGAGTCATTGAATCATTCACTCAAATGATTTGTTAAAAAAACATGGATTCATTCGAGAGTTAAACATTTAAGTCTCACACAAAACTGTATGATTTCAGGGGACTTTAAATTTATCACATGGATATTAATAACACTTTTATAGTGCATCATTTTTTAGTTTTTTTACTACAATTCCTGCTGGAATTGTGTTTGACGGAAGTAAGAGTGAATAAATTATGAAAGAATTCTCATTTTGGGGTGAACTGTTCCTTTAAGTATCTGTCCTTGTGAAAATCCTTCTTTTGCTAAGTCACCACTTTCTTTCTCTGCATTGAAATGAGCATAATGTTATTGCTTAAAGGCTGCTTTTTCAGCTCAGGAGACTTAATGAAGTTTTCAGTTATGTTTTATTCATGATTCAACTTAGTTCGAACCTCTTTCTTTAAATACACACAAATGGGATAGTTGTTGACATAAGAGCAAAGAGCTATGACATAAATGTGGATAGATAATTTGGTTGTGGAAGAATGCGAGGAGGAATGTTGAAAGTTCAAAGAGGTCATATGGAAATATCTGACTTTTCTTTGCAGATTTTGGGACCCCTGCTTATCTAAGCACAGCTTAAGACATTACTGAACTCATAAAAGTACAGAGGCGGCAGCTATGAGATTACTGAGGCCTTTAACTCAGAAGAAAACCCTGAGAAGCTGGAGACTTAAGCTAAGTTCTCAATCCACTCTTAATTTGTTATCATTGCCGTCTAGAAGAAACAGTTGAGATATTAGGATTTCATTTGTGATTTTTATTTTATATAATAATATATTATTAAATTGTACAAAATTTTAAAACATAAAAATTAATTATAATAATATATCTAAATGACTTAAAACGTCTATTTATCAATCAAATCTGGGGGGGGGAGGGGGGTAGATATTTTTAGCATTTATAGAAAATGGTAATAGTCCAATTTCCCTGAGGCAGAGGTGTAAAGAGTACATAAAACCATACTTGAGTAAAAGTACAGATACCTTACAGTGAAAATTACTCCACTACACATTACAAGCCACCAATTCCAAAACAACTTGAGTAAAAGTCTTAGAGTATCTGATTTTAACAGTACTTAAGTATTTTACTTATACTAAATATAGGCTCAAAG
>NW_015557049.1:1358360-1360164 GCF_001515605.1 Sinocyclocheilus anshuiensis | reverse complement strand
TAGGTATTAACCCTGAACCTAATCCTAAACCTAATAGTCCAAGAAGTTACCTTATACATTGTAAGTGCACATACTATAAAATAAAGTGCAATCCCATTTTTATTGGATGTAAATGTGAATTTCATGAAACCACATACATTAATTCTTCTGTTAAAAGTGTATTATGAAGTTGTAAAATTGGAAATCATACTTGAGTAAAAATACAGATACCTTATAGTGAAAATTATTCCATTACAAGTTACAAGTCACCGATTCCAATATGACATGAGTACAATTCTTAAAGTATCTGATTTCAACAGTACTTAAGTATTTTACTCATACTGATACTCATACTCATAAAGATGCTCTAGTTCACAACACCTAAGAGTCATGCCAGTGAAAAGCAAGAAACACTTGATCTGTGAGGAGAGCAAGTCACGTTTGGTTGATAAAAAACTGAACACCTCAAAATTGCAATAAATCAAGGTCAACACAACAGCGGAAGTCTCAGTTTAAGTTGAAGTGCTCAAACAAGGCATAAGTAAACCAATATGCTTCAAAAAGGTCTCTTCAGCATGACAGATAAATAAAATATTGTTAAGTAAAATTAAATAGTCAAGGCCTACTTGCACTAAACACGCTGGCTTCGGCCTCATCACTGGCTACAGCCATGTCCTTATATGAAAAATCTGTGATTCACAACTACCTGATAATGCACTTGCGTTTGGGTAAAATAGCCTTGTTGACAAGTTTGGGTGCATAAGGGCAAAAGGCACAATAAATAGTACCTTCAATGCCCTGCAGATGGCGATCTAACGTCTTTTGTAGCAGAAATAAACTGCTGCAGAAAAAGCTAGGTCCATGCAAAATGTAATGTGTAACTGCAACCCTCATTTCAAATGTAGTAGAGTAAAGAGTACAGATACTCATTCAAAAATGTAGTGAAGTAAAGAGTAAAAGTTGCTAGTATCTTTGATACTCAGTACAACTACAAAGTACCCGAAAAGATACTCAAGTACAGTAACTAATTACATTTACTCCAGTACTCCAGCTGATGACTGAAATGAACCCAGTTATTATGCCATGCACTGCAGATTAAGAATAAGATCATTGTTAATCACATTAATAATAAACCATGCATGCAATGATAGATTCAACAAAACAAAATGTTGCATATACATGCAGCGAGCAACCTTGCAATGTTTCCTCCTGCTCAATGCGGGACTATTGGCATGCAGAAAGGACAGGTTACCCTGTGCATGTAAATTCCGCATTACTATGCTTTCCGGCAGATAGAACTGAATCCGACAAGCTGAGCAGGCAAATCATTCCCACAATGCCTCTGGAAGGAACCGAGTCTGACAGTGGAGTGTGCTGTATGGATTATAATCCTAATGTCAAGCCATCCGCTGCATCTCAGTGGTGCTCTATATGGCAGTTCCCTACGTAATTATGAGGGGATGTTATCCATGATGCTGAGCTGAGATGAGGGGGACAGGGAAATGAGAACCAAATGGAGGACATGAATCAATACAATACTAAGAGACAGGGGAGAGAAAGTGTGTGTTATAAAACAACATCTGTATTTCAGAATCAATCTAATATCTTACTGTGAATGTCTGATGCTCCGTTATGCAGTTGGTTCCACATGAGGTGACAGAGGCTTCAAACAGCAATGTGAAGCATGAATGTCAGAGACAAACTAGACAAGACAAAGCACTTTGCTGTCTTCACACTCAGATGAACTTTCCTGACATGTGAGAAGAGCAGAAAACATCACAGCTATCTATCTATCTATCTATCTATCTATCTGTCTATCTGTCTG
>NW_015557049.1:1352610-1358285 GCF_001515605.1 Sinocyclocheilus anshuiensis | reverse complement strand
CTGTCTGTCTGTCTGTCTGTCTGTCTGTCTGTCTGTCTGTGTCTGTCTGTCTCTGTCCGTCCGGCCGTCCATCCATCCATCCATCCATCCATCCATATACATACACTCACTGTTTGGCTGTTTTGCATTGTATTATTATTTCTTGTAGTTCCTGTACAGTGGTTTTTCCACAGTGAACAATTTCAGATAAACTCTAAATGACCCTAAATGGCATGTAAAACAATGGTAGCAAGAAAACAATCCAGATGAATTGTGATTTTCATGTCGCTTTTCATGTTATTCAGATTGAGGTTTGCAATGTTGCGTTTACATTTACATTCGTTCTTTTCTTTCAGCAGATGCTTCTATCCAAAGCAACTTACAAATGAGGAAAATCACAAAATTGGTGACTAATATGATTTGGTCATTTTGATAAACGTTAAAGGTGCACTATGTAAGTTTGTCCTCGCTATTGCACTGCTCTTTTACTTGGAAAAATGTATAAATCTAAACATAAAAATAAATCAATAATGGAATTTATTATGGAATTAATGGAATTAAAAAAATTATAATTGCCATTGTGCACCTTTAAATAAACATTTAAAAAGACAAAGGGTATTACATAATGTACATGTATGAAATTATATAAAACAAAATTATATATAGTATAAAATATTTAAAATAATATTTAAAAAAAAACATTTATAGTGCAACTTTAAATTTACAATAAAAAGGCCTTTAAATATGTATATATGTATGACAAAATGAATAAAATTAATACAAATTTTTATTATACATAATATAAAATATTTCAAATAATACACCAAGAATGGGCTGTGGGAATGGTAATAATGGGCATAAAACAAAATTAAAAACCATCCTGCCGTTCTGATTCCACCTACCAGCTCACAAGGTGACTCTGATATGTCCGCTTCTGACTCTCAACACACACACACACACGCACACACACACACACACACACACACCTGCTTGTAATACCAAGCTACTCGACTCAACCCCATTAGAGCTGATTGAGTCACTAGCATGATGAACCCCAGCTTGGGTTTCCTCTTTGACCCTTATTTATATTTCATCTAACATCATTCAGTGAGGATCAGTGGAAACGCATCATGTACCATTCTGCTCATGTATCCAATTGCAGAATGGAGCTCATGCTGGTGAATCAGGCCCCTGCCAGTGTGATACAGTCTGATAACAAAGCCTCTACGTAGGCAGAATTTTAAGGCATCAAAGGCGTGCTGTTCCATAAGGTTTCTTTTGTACATTTTTTTTGGCAGCAGCATTACATGTTTCCTTCAAAGAGAAAGCAATCCCATAATTCATTTTAATGATCACAGTGAAAAAAAAGCCATCCAAGATGGTGAAGTCTCTTGGGTGCCTTGTGTGAGTTGGGAAAATATAAGATGCTGCCTATGAAGAGTATTATAGAAAAGTTGTTGTTCTTAAATCAACATCTTTGTTGGTCCTGGAGCAACATTGCTATAGATCATTTGATCATTGCTGTGATCGAAAATGCAGCATTAGGGATTGGTATTCATTAAACTATATCATCATCATCCAGTATTTTCTATAGGTAGGTTCTAGTTAGTATGAAAGCTCATGTCCGCCATGGAATAAAAAAAATAAAGAAAGATAGAATTCTGAATTCTGAGATAAAAAGTCACAAATGCCTTTTATCTCATGGCGGAAACAGCCTTCCATAAGTTAGAAATTGGGTTTGGCCTTTAACCTTTTGTCAGGAATGTTGACCCATAAACATTACTGTATCTGCTTCATAAATAAAACAGCATTTTCAGACAGGAGTGAGTTATCAGAGAAAGGACATGGGCTAAAGGATCCGTTCAGCTGAACATAAAGCTCATGTCAGTGAATCCGCTCTTCCATTGTTCCCTGACATTTACCTGACTTTTAGAAAGTGAGCTGAGCTGCTGGAGGTGCTGCTGGATATTATTCCACCATCTCACCATATTTCCAGTGACCTGTTCACACACTTGTTTATCATCCTCCCATGTGCTAACCTAAAACACAAAGGGCAAATCCTTACCAACAAAATAAAATTCTCTTTTTAGGTCACACAGTTTCACAGCAGTAGGGAGCATTTGCACAAGAGGCTTTCTTGAGTTCAAAAGGGCGCCAGGAAGGCAATAGTAAGTCCGTTTCCAAAAAAAAAAAAAAAAACTGTGACTTTTTTATTTGATCTTTTTTTTTCTTGCAATTCTGAGTTTATATCTCACAATTTTGACTTTTTCTTGCAATTTTGAGAAAAATGTCTGAGTTGTGAGATATAAACTCAGAATTGCGAGATGTTAATTAACTATAATTCAAAATAGCAAGATATAAACTCTTATTTCAGAGAAGAAAAGTGAGAATTGTGACATAAAAAGTTGCAATTACCTTTTTTATTTTGTGGCGGAAACAAAAAAGCAAAAACAATTGAGAGATATAAACCCAGAATTTCTGAGAAAAAAAGTCGAATTATGAAACGTAAATTGGGAATTGTGAGAAAAAAAGTCTGAATTCAGAGTTTATATCTGGCATTTCTGCCACTTTTAACAGAATTGTGAGTTTAACTTTATATCTCACAATTTGGTGTTTCAGTTTTGTAACTTTTTCTCAAAACTACAAGAAACAAAGTCTAATTGTGAGATATAAACTCAAACTCAATTCTGAGAAAAAAGTCAGAAAATAGTCGCAATTATCTTTTTATTTCATGGTGGAAATGGGCGTGCATATTAGAAAGCAGTCTCAAAATCTTTAATCTCAAAATCTCAAAAATCTTCAAAATGCAGCGCTCATGGCACAAGACTGTAAAAATGCATTGGTGTTCAAAACTTTGAAGCCTGTTGAATGATGCAATAGAAATAATGAAATAATGACTATAATGTCTTAAATTGTAATTGCAGGCGGCATACAAAAACAAACTTGCGCGCCACCAGTCTTATTCACAAGCAAATGCCTCTTATGAGCAGTTCTTTTTTAGGGTTATGGGTTTGAATCATACTGAGACATTGCCCTGCATAATTTACAGCATTAGCAGAGATATATTTTTTTCATATAAATAAAATATACAAATTCTGGATAAGAAATGTGGATATTATTGCCAACGCTTAGAACTGAATGTTTCAAACTGTAAGATTCGGTCTCTCATCATCACTCTTACTCAGTGGTGTATAAAGTACCTGAAAGCCATACTCAAGTAAAAGTACAGATATCTTACCAGAAAATGACTTTGGTAGAAGTTGAGGTCACCGTTTAGAATATTACTTGAGTAAAAGTCTTAAAGTATGTGATATTTATTGTACTTAAGTACGAAAAGTATTTTTTTTTAATCTTAAACATACTTAAGTATTGAAAGTAAAAGTACAAGTAAATGCAAAAATGGAAAAGAAGCAAATAAATTGGCCTAAATGGTCATATACACAGCTTGAGTAGCAAGATTGTGTTCAATTTAAAATTATATATATATATATAAAAAGCATACAGAAGCATTTTTGCCCTCTACAATTTAGAATGCCTGGAACTTTGAGTTTTAATAGACCAATCAACGTGCGTGCACTCTGTGTGTGATTTGGTGATATAGCCAACTTGATAATGTCAGATCGCACATCATTACAACAACACTTACCATATTATCGCAAACGATGCTGTATCACACACCCCAGACTCGACTTGAGTGGAAAATGAATCATCCGCGGTTTTTTTGCACATGAGCAAGGGTGTTTTTAGGAGTCTAACTTGCAAATGCCAGACCACTGATTCGTCAAACCTGCTTTCCTGCAGTCCGTGTTCTTCTGACTTCTGACTATTTTGTAGTAAGTAACGAATATGCTTCGGGGAAATGTATCGGAGTAAAATTATAGATTTTAATTAGGAAATGTAGTGGAGTAAAAGTTGGCTGAAATATAAAAACTCAAATAGCCTAAAGTATAGATACTCCCAAAAAATAATTAACCTAAGTATTGTAACTAAGTATTATTACTTCGTTACATTACACCACTGCTCTTACTCATAGCTTGTTGTCAGTTTAATATTGTGATCTTCAGTTGTTCCACATAAATCAGCCTCCTACTCCAGTGTTGCAAATGTGGCACAGTTCTTGTCGTTTTGTGAGTATGGAGGAGTGTGTAATGTGCTTTTAATTTAACGGGAGGTTAGTGGAGCAGAGCTGTCAGTCGGGTGGAGCAGAGCACTGTGGGACAGACACGCTCAAAGATTTAGCAGCACATCATGTCACAGTTGACAAGAGAACAGGCATTCTTTAATCCTTTCACAGAGCAGGGAGAAAAACGAAAGGTGAGAAACTAGGAAACAATGAGTGTGCTGGTAAGTGCTCACGGCTCTATCAGAGAGAGAAGGAGAAGGCAGGTAACATTAGTAGTTCCCTCAAAAAGTGAAAATTACATCATTTACTTGCTTACATTTACAGCATGTTCACACCAAGAAAGATGACTATAACGATAACTAGAATCCACACCAACGCATGATAATATGGATAAAAATCCATGGGTTACATTTTTTTTTTTTCACTTCACAGAATAAAAAAGGTAATTGTGACTTTTTATTTCAAAATTCAGACTTTTTTTCTCAGGGTTATTTTCGTGCCACGCAATAAAAATAAAAAAGGTAATTTCAACTTTTTAGCTCACAATTTTGACTCTCACAATTTCGAGTTAACATCAGAATTTCAAGGAAAAAAACTGAATTGTGAGATATCAATTCAGAATTGTGAGTAAAAAAGACTGAATTGTAACATACATTCATTGTAAGCGCATGCAGCAGTTATGGTGTCTGCCGCTTTAAATGCTCGAGCTCTTTAAAGCAAGTTGGATTCTGACTGCCTGTCAATATTTTCATTGTTCATCAGCTGGAAAAAATCCTTCTGAAAGTGATTCCAACAATATACCCCTGTTTGATTATTGTTATAGTTGTGGTGTGGACTTCACTGTTCTCATAGAATTTGCAAGATTATTAAAACATAATAACGTCATAATTATCGCCCTTGGTGTGAACAGGCCTACTCAATTTAGCTAGGTTTCTGCTACACAAGGTATTCCACGTTAAGTATTTCATTTAAATTTCAAATGCCAATTTTAATTGAAGAGATTTCAAACATGTGAACCACTGTCCACAACTGAATTTAGCTCAGTTGAAGCTTTGTGAACACCAGAAGCTCCAGTCAGAATATAAATCTGTCCAAGTCCAGAATATCATAAGACTCAGATAGTGTTGAGCTTAAAACACAGAGGAGCTAATGGATGACGGCCCAAGCGATTAGTCAACAGAAGAGACAGACGGCTGCACGTGAGTACCGAGCAACGAAATCACCTAGCCACTTAAGTATAATTTTTATCTTCCCTGTACACACTCTCCTTCTCTGTCCTCTCTTTTCCACCTCTATCATGTGTTTCCAACACTCTCACAACGCTCTAAGGTCACACGCAGATGCCAACGCAATGTTGCTAACCTGCATCCTATCTCTACATCCTCTACTGCACCTCTTTCTTTCTCTGTGAGTCTCTGGAATTGTCAGTTAGCTGTCAACAAAGCAGACTTCATTTCTGCTTTTTCTTTAAACTCCACACTTAGCATCTTGGCCTTGACTGAGACCTGGATTCATCCAGAAGACTCAGCAACCCCAGCTGCTCTCTCTAACAATTTCTCTTTCTCTCATAGCC
>NW_015557049.1:1350371-1352178 GCF_001515605.1 Sinocyclocheilus anshuiensis | reverse complement strand
ATTTTCTCTCTTTATTTATTCCTTCTCTTTCTAGCTTGTACTTATTTGAACAATGTCTAGAAACTTGGTATTACAAGCACTTCCTGTATCTGTTTGCTTCTTTAAGAAGAATCGCTTTATGTATCCCCCAATTGTAAGTCGCTTTGGATAAAAGCATCTGCAAAATGACTAAATGTAATGTAAATGTAATGACAGAGCAAAGAGACACACGTGAGAGTGACAGTTTCCCCGAGGAGCTGGAGTCAGCAAAGGCTTTTTATGCTATAGCGAAGGTGAGAGAAAGACAAGAATGAGAAAGGGTGAGACACAGACAGAGAGACAGATGTAGAGGAGCAGGAAGATAAAGCAGGGCTGCATGTCATCGTTATTTTATCATATGCATTCTGAGGATGTGACGTTTTGATCAGATCAAAGATTATGGGAATTTTTTTTAAAGGATACGTTTGTGTGATCAAAAATACAGTAAAACAGTAATATTGTGAAATATTATTAGAATTTCAAATATGTATTATATGTATTGATATATTTTTAAAATGTAATTTTTTCCTGTGATGTCAAAGCTGAATTTTCAGCATCATTACTCCAGTCTTCAGTGTCACTTGATCCTTCAGAAATCATTCTAATATGCTGATTTGCCGCTCAATAAATATTTCTTATATATATCAGTGTTGAAAAACCAGATGTGCTACTTAATACTTTGTGGGAAACATGATCCATTTTTTTCAGGACTCTTTAAAGAATAGAAAGTTCAAAAGAAAAGCATATTTTTTAAATGTAAATCCTTTGTAAAATAATCAATAAAGTTAGTGCTTGGTTAGACGACAGTGTCAATGAGCAGAATTATTTTGTGTGTCAAGCTATAATTTTTCCAAAAACTCTGAGAATATTAATTTATTATAAACTAAACAATATTATTAAAATTAATTATTACATAATAAATAATTCTTATATTTAAAATATTATATAATTTTTATTTAATTCTAATATTATACAAATTAGCTTTTTTAAGACAAAGGGGTTTAAAATGTTTAAAAGTTAATTTCTATCAGATACTATCAAACACAATATATAATTTTAAACATGGTGAAAATGACATTGTGGTGGATGTTCATTTCAGATAAATGACAATGTTTCTGTGAAGTATGTATATGCACTAAAGGGCATTATTAGGCCTACTATTATTATTTTACATCTAGAACTAGGTTAATCTGTTGTATAACCACACTGTGACCAATGACACACTGCTGCTTTGAACACCACACTGTTCCTCTGAATGAGAAATACCTTCCTGCTGTTCTAATCATTTACACGACTGCTATTATGCATATTTATATAATAAACCACTATGTCCAACTGTCTTTGAGCGCGTGCACGGCATCCGGTGCGTGAGGTGTGTACGCGCTCTGGCGTAGTTTATGTTAATGGGTGTGTTGATATCCAGCCGAAGAGCAATCAACCATAACTTCAGGCGAGCAGGCTCAGAAGTTGGGAATAAGTGGAAAGTCACCACTCTCGAATGAGTTCGCACGAGAGAAAGTAATCTTTTAGTTTTAAGTCGGTTTGAACAATCCGGATAAGCGCAAGTAAGTACCATTTTGATTAGCCGTCGTACCTACAATGTTTGTGCACTGTGTAAACAATGAGTGACGTATACGCGCGAGAGATCACTTTCCGGCGCTTGCGTAAACTACGTAACTACGTAAGCTACACACCTCACGCACCGGATGCCGTGTGCGTGCTCAAGGCAGTTGGACATAGTGGTGTATTAGAGGTAAAATATGATATAAATACTGTTCGGTTTCTGGCA
>NW_015557049.1:1338923-1349713 GCF_001515605.1 Sinocyclocheilus anshuiensis | reverse complement strand
CTACCATTGCTATGCTGATGACACACAGCTCTATCTTTCATTTCAACCAGATGATCCAACGGTAGCTGCACGGATCTCAGGCTGCCTGGCGGACATCTCGGCATGGATGAAAGAATATCACCTACAGCTCAACCTGGCAAAGACTGAGCTTCTTGTCTTCCCTGCCACTCCAACTCTACAGTATGATTTCTCCATGCAGCTAGGTTCTTCTACAATTACCCCATCAACTTCGGTCAGAAATCTTGGTGTAAACTTTGATGACCAGCTGACCTTCAAAGGGCACATTGCAAAGACCGCTCGATCTTGCAGGTTTGCATTGCTCAACATCAGAAAGATCAGGCCCTTTCTAACGGAGCATGCTGCACAACTTCTTGTCCAGGCCCTTGTCATTTCTAGGCTGGACTACTGCAATGCTCTTCTGGCTGGACTTCCATCAAGCACAATCAAACCTCTACAAATGATTCAGAATGCAGCGGTACGACTGGTCTTCAACGAGCCCAAAAGAGCCCATGTTACACCTCTCTTTATCTCCTTGCACTGGCTACCGGTTGCGGCTCGCATCAAGTTCAAGACATTGATGCTTGCATATAGAACAGCCACAGGCTCAGCACCCGCCTACTTCCACTCACTACTACGAATCTACATCCCCTCCAGAAGTCTGAGATCCGCTAGTGAGCGACGCCTCGTGGTACCATTACAGAGAGGCTCAAAATCACTTTCCAGAACATTCTCGTTCACCATTCCTGGCTGGTGGAACGATCTTCCCACCCCTATCCGGAATGCTGAATCCCTGACAATTTTCAAGCGACAGCTGAAAACTCATCTCTTTCGAAGCTACTTGACTTCATCATCATCATTATAAAAAATTTTTTTTTTTTTACATTTTCTCTCTTTATTTATTCCTTCTCTTTCTAGCTTGTACTTATTTGAACAATGTCTAGAAACTTGGTATTACAAGCACTTCCTGTATCTGTTTGCTTCTTTAAGAAGAATCGCTTTATGTATCCCCCAATTGTAAGTCGCTTTGGATAAAAGCATCTGCAAAATGACTAAATGTAATGTAAATGTAATGACAGAGCAAAGAGACACACGTGAGAGTGACAGTTTCCCCGAGGAGCTGGAGTCAGCAAAGGCTTTTTATGCTATAGCGAAGGTGAGAGAAAGACAAGAATGAGAAAGGGTGAGACACAGACAGAGAGACAGATGGAGAGGAGCAGGAAGATAAAGCAGGGCTGCATGTCATCGTTATTTTATCATATGCATTCTGAGGATGTGACGTTTTGATCAGATCAAAGATTATGGGAATTTTTTTTAAAGGATACGTTTGTGTGATCAAAAATACAGTAAAACAGTAATATTGTGAAATATTATTAGAATTTCAAATATGTATTATATGTATTGATATATTTTTAAAATGTAATTTTTTCCTGTGATGTCAAAGCTGAATTTTCAGCATCATTACTCCAGTCTTCAGTGTCACTTGATCCTTCAGAAATCATTCTAATATGCTGATTTGCCGCTCAATAAATATTTCTTATATATATCAGTGTTGAAAAACCAGATGTGCTACTTAATACTTTGTGGGAAACATGATCCATTTTTTTCAGGACTCTTTAAAGAATAGAAAGTTCAAAAGAAAAGCATATTTTTTAAATGTAAATCCTTTGTAAAATAATCAATAAAGTTAGTGCTTGGTTAGACGACAGTGTCAATGAGCAGAATTATTTTGTGTGTCAAGCTATAATTTTTCCAAAAACTCTGAGAATATTAATTTATTATAAACTAAACAATATTATTAAAATTAATTATTACATAATAAATAATTCTTATATTTAAAATATTATATAATTTTTATTTAATTCTAATATTATACAAATTAGCTTTTTTAAGACAAAGGGGTTTAAAATGTTTAAAAGTTAATTTCTATCAGATACTATCAAACACAATATATAATTTTAAACATGGTGAAAATGACATTGTGGTGGATGTTCATTTCAGATAAATGACAATGTTTCTGTGAAGTATGTATATGCACTAAAGGGCATTATTAGGCCTACTATTATTATTTTACATCTAGAACTAGGTTAATCTGTTGTATAAGACCAATGACACCAATGACACACTGCTGCTTTGAACACCACACTGTTCCTCTGAATGAGAAATACCTTCAAATCATTTACATCATTTACACGACTGCTATTATGCATATTTATATAATAAACCACTATGTCCAACTGTCTTTGAGCGCGTGCACGGCATCCGGTGCGTGAGGTGTGTACGCGCTCTGGCGTAGTTTATGTTAATGGGTGTGTTGATATCCAGCCGAAGAGCAATCAACCATAACTTCAGGCGAGCAGGCTCAGAAGTTGGGAATAAGTGGAAAGTCACCACTCTCGAATGAGTTCGCACGAGAGAAAGTAATCTTTTAGTTTTAAGTCGGTTTGAACAATCCGGATAAGCGCAAGTAAGTACCATTTTGATTAGCCGTCGTACCTACAATGTTTGTGCACTGTGTAAACAATGAGTGACGTATACGCGCGAGAGATCACTTTCCGGCGCTTGCGTAAACTACGTAACTACGTAAGCTACACACCTCACGCACCGGATGCCGTGTGCGTGCTCAAGGCAGTTGGACATAGTGGTGTATTAGAGGTAAAATATGATATAAATACTGTTCGGTTTCTGGCACAAACCGATCGTTTCGTGTCTTAGGACATCAATGTGTCGTCACGAGCCGCAGGGTTTAATTTGGATTGTTCTACTGAAGAAACAAAGTCACCTACATCTTGGATGCCCTGGGGGTAAGCAGATAAACATCAAATGTTCATTTTTGGGTGAACTATCCCTTTAAGTTCATTGCACTGTATCACTTCGAATTCCTTTTTTTATTTTTATTTTTTTAAAGAACTCCGAGTCAGAACTCTTAAAACTGAAGCACAAACAAGACCTTATTGTTGGTTATACTGCTGCGAGCAAAAACCCTGAAGTACAGGCTAAAAATACAATCAATATCTCATACATTTTCATACAATCAATACATTTTCTAATCAGTTATCAGCAACAAACAAACAGCTATCTAAAGCTGAATCTCTGAAAACAGGTCATATTGTTTTCCTGGATGTGAAATCAATTTAGAGGACACAAAGATAGTTCTGAGGTAACCAGCTATAAAATGCATGGTTTACTGATAAATGATTTTTTTTTTTTTTTTTTTTCAAATTTGGCTGTATGATATATAGAGGCAAGCAGAGAAAATTGCCTGAGGCGAGTGGTATTTTTTTCTTTTTTTTTTTCTTAATGACAGCTACATTTGCTTATTCAAATTGCGACCCATTTCATCAGTCATGGTGTTGAAACGATATAAACAGATTCTATAAAGAAACAGAACATCATGATTCTATAAAGACAAAGAACATTGCGATTATATAATGTCCTCAGTGTCCTACATTAATAAAGACCTCACAGTGAAGGGGAAAATTATTCAAAAACAGACACAAGTCCTGAATGCCTCAAGGCTGTTGTCATGATCACTCAGTGTGAAAAATTAATGAGTGCTTGGACTCATGTGCCACAACCTGGTTAAGCCATTTGAGAGGCACATATGAATATACATTCAACAAATCAAATTAGGAGAATCACAGGAATAAAAAACTGAACGTACACAAACACACGTATGAAAACTTAAACATGTTGCTTTGAATATATCAATTTTACTATAGGCAAGGGTGTACTTATTTTAACCCGTACTAAACTGTACTCCAGTGAAATCTCTGTTAATGTTCTCATTAGTATTTGTAGGCATTCATGCATAAAATGTGTAGCAGAGAGTTTGAAAAGACACTAACACTGAACAGGCCACTTCTAAATGGGGAAACACAACCATGTCAAGTAAGGTTGATTTATTTAGAAAGTTTCTGCATGCAGTTTTTAATTTCAATGGCTCAGAATTAAGTACTTAACTTTGTGATAACATTTTGAAGTGAGTTAAAACATTTCAGTTAACTATAACTTGATAACAACATCAACAAAAGCAACAGTGCAAAAAACACAGGTAATACCGAATAACATCAGAATTTTAAAGTTCAGTAGAATTGAATTATCCATTATTTTATATTTTTGATTAAAGAGAAATTCAATAGTGTTTAATGTTCAGTTATGTTGCAGACTTTCTGTTATGCTGGAGGTTTTGTGGATAATTGTGGTTAGCTTATATGCTTTCCAACAAATGAAGTTGGTTTCACAGAATGTTACCTGTTAGGAACTTGCACTAGTTGTGTATAAATGTTCATTGAACACATTATTATAATTACTTTTAATGTACTTGAATGTATATTATCTGGACCAGTCTGAAAAATGTGGTTTTGGGCTAAAGAACTTATGATCCCAATGTTGTCCGAATTTATTGCCGATTTGACTTCTGCTATTGAAATGTAATCTTAAAGGGGTCATATGATGCGATTTCAAGTTTTCCTTTCTCTTTGGAGTGTTACAAGCTGATTGTGCATAGATAAGATCCCTGAAGTTGCAAAGACTAAAGTCTCAAATCCAAAGAGATATTCTTTATCAAAGTTAAGACTCTGCCACGCCCCCCTAAAACGGCTCATTCTAACACGCCCCCACATATCTACCTCACTATGTGGAAATATTTGCATAATGCCGCCCAAATGTGCACGCAAAGAAAGAAGGCGTGGTTTCAGTAACTGCAGTTAGTGTTGAAGCAGCCATGTCAGGGAGACGCTGTGTGTTTCAAGAGAGAGAGAGAGAGAGAGAGAGAGAGCGCGAGAGAGAGCGCGAGAGAGGCTCTGTCTTTCGGGCTCTGTCTTTACATTTATTTTGAAAGATGAAGCTCACGATTATGGTAAGGGGCGTTACATTTCCGACGAGTGCTTGCGGTGTTCGGCCAATCACAATGCACTGGGTCAGCTGGCCAATCAGAGCAGACTGCGCTTGTCGGAAGGAGGGACTTTGTAGAAAACGAAGCGTTTGAGAGAGGCGGGGCATAGAGGACCTACAATAATGTACAGTATTTGAAAAATAATGTGTTTTTTTAACATTAAAGCATGTCAACATATTCTGTTACACCAAATACACAAAATAATTATCTTTAAAAAAGCATCATATGACCCCTTTAAAGGGTTTTAATCTTTCAACATTCACGTAGATAGATGCTGTGCTTGCATGTCTAGCTGCCTGGGGGAGTTTCCAACATGGTCGCTGAGTGAACTTTGCTTTGCTATGGCCGCAAGTTCCATCGTTCTAACGAATCGGTAGTTCTAACGAGCATTTGCAAACATCTTCCTGGGTTTGTCCCTTTTTAACCCAGCATTTTTTAGAGTGTAGTTTCTTGATAGTATGACATGCTATAGTAGTCATGCACTTGAGCAAAATAAGCAAGCTAACATGTAGTGCAATCTATTTCATTAGATACATATACACATTTTATTCAACGTCTTTTAGTTAAGAGAATTAAAATGCTGTTTATGAAGAGTGCAAATGTGCTTAGGTGCTCATGGGGGAACCCAGAGTGACATAAGGGAACCCACAGTTTAATAACTGATAACAAAAATAGCAAACCAGTCGTCAGATGCCATGTTTGTTATTTACAGCAATAACATTACATTAATTTGGCTTAAAACTTATCAGCAAACATTATCACTCCACGGCCTGCTTTATGTCATTAATGACCATTCTAACAAATGCGGTTCGAATGACGGAAGTTCAGAAAGTTCTGTTTTTGGGAAACAATAGTGACTAACTAGTTATTTTTTTTCAACAATGCATCAAATGGTAGTTATCAGCGAGTGACGTTGTTATTCAGGACATGCACCATGGCGTAGTAATAGTGCACTCATATGTTCCAGTATTTTAAATCTCACCGTAAAAAATTATTTATCCAATCAGAATTTGTTTTCTAAACCAAAATAATTAGTCTCTGATCTCTTGACTATACCTAAGTTTTTATGGCAAATGGCAAAAATTATGTTGTTCAGCTGTGAAGCTGTTTTGTAAATAAGAAGTGTGTTTCACTGAGAATTCGGAAAATTTCACACTTTCCCTTTTGCCTGTCAGACAACTCCTCTCCACCAACACCCCATGGAAAGCTTTGATCTCTGATCTCTGAAGGCTGGTACATCAGTAGGGCAGACATGCCATCACCTAAACATAGCATGGCATTAACATGCATCAGCTTGGATGTATGAAACATTCCTGTGCAGTGCATGTAGGGAAAAGGATGGGTGTAGCTGACAAAAACAAAGAGAGAGAGTGAGAGAATTGGGCCAGTGTGTAGTTTTATTTCCCATCAGGGACTGTTGGAACTCATTCACATCCCAACTCCTCATAATTAGACTCTAGATTCAGCAGTCGGTATGCTGTGTCGTAAACTGTAAAATTCACTTCTTATTAAAGAGAGAGAGACTAAGACACAGAGAAAGAGAGAGAGGAGAAAAAAAGAGTAGATGCATGGATGAAACGACCCAGTTTCCAGAGACGTGAGTCAGATGAGGATGTGAGGGAGGGGAACAAACTCTTTTCTAGGTAATTACTGAAAACACACAGCATGTAGAGTTTAATCATCAAGGGGTTTCACATAAGGGCATCAAAATGAGATATTCTGTCACATAAAAAGCCAATTCACGCGCTGAAAATATTGCGAGTAAAATTCACAAATAATTACAAAGAAATAGCAAGTAATGCATTGAGTTAAATGTGACATTTTGAAGTTGAAAGACTGAAATAGTATTTTCTTGTAATACATACCCCAATAATATTTGCTCTATTTTTACAGTGCAAAAATGTAAATTCTGTCATTATTTACTCACCCTCATGTAATTCCAAACCTGCATTACTTGCTCTTTTCTATACAGCAAAGATATAAGTACTGCAGCTGACAAAAATGCACATTAATTCATATTTCTAGTTTTCTCAAGCCATATGATGTGAGGAAGAGACTAAAATGTAAGTTATTAATCGCCACAATCTGCGATGAGAAGTGCGATAACCAATGCCGTTTGACGTTGCTTACATCAGACCGTGTGCGTCACTGTCTTTGAGTTTGCACAAGTGTGAATGAGATCTGACAGCTACAACAGCTCACCTTTAATTTTTTGTTTTCCACACTCCTGTTGATTTCAGAGACATGCCCTCAAAAAGCTAGAAAATAAATCAAATCTTTCTCCAGATCTCTTGATGTCTTCTTCTAAACACTTATGGGAGCTGTGAAAATATCACTGGGCAGGGAAGATAAAATGCTGATAAAAATCCTCTGATGTTGTTCCAATAAGAACTCAGATTTGTATGTAATAGAGGATTTATATTAAGAATATTCTAGGACAATTAGGATAAAACAGTGACCCAATTCATCAACAAGGAATATTTTCTTCACAAACACTGAGCTGTACTAAGAAGAACCTCTTAGGAAACACATTTTCTTGTCAAAGATCAAAGTTTCGACTGCAAGCTGCTGAAATAATTGTACAGTTTGCACATTTTCAGGTTCTTATACTGTGAATCCGCAATTCTATGAGGATTAAATCAAAAGCTTTACATAAACAAGGAGAGTGGTTAAAAAATGGGTCAACTGCATTATGGCTGTGTTCAAAATCATATACTACCATCTTATATCTGCACATGTAGTATGTATACTATGCACACTATGTAAATTTTCTGTATATATAATGCATATATATTTGCAGTCAGAAGTTTGGATACAGCATATTAAAATGATTTCTACATTGGAGGGAGTGTTTGTAGAGATTGTTTGCTTTAATTTTACAGTCTGATTATTCAGCAGTGCCAGATGAAACTGAGTAACAATCATTCCCATAGAATCCTCTAAAATGTCACTAATAATAAAAAAGGATTCAGATTTTATCTTTCTGTTTTACTGTACTAGCCTATTTCCTTCTCTCTGACCCTTGAATTAAATATGAAAGTTCATAACCTTTTCATGACTAATGGAGGTTGATTTGCTTTAGCTGATTTATTTTGTCTGTCTCATATCAGTGCATTAAATATGGAACATAATGTTCATAATATGGAACATAATGTTGTATTGTACGGACTGTTCATTCCAGTCCGTACAATACAAAACATAATATCTTCACTATTAGTGTTCATAACAGCACATTAAACACTGAATATCACACTTACTGCCATTAGTGTTCATAACAGCACATTAAATATTGAACATCACTGTCACTGTGATTAGTCTTTACAGGTGCATGCATTAAATGCTAAACATTACCATTCCAATCATAAGCATCCTAACACATTTTTTCACGGCATTACATACTCTTCATATAATCATTAAATACTGAATATTGCCATTACTGCCACAAGTTTTCAAAACAATGTAGATAATGAGCATCACCATCACTGTGATTGTTCATAACAGCGCATTAATAGGCTACTGGACATCACCATTCAGTCTTCGTATAAGCACATAAAATACTGAATATAGCTGCTATAAGTTTTCAAAACAACACAGTAGGCTATATACTGAGCATCATCTCCACTATTATTAGTTTTTCTCTCAGCACAGTAAATACTGAGCATCGCCATTCTTATAAGTTTTCAAAACAGTGCAGTAAACACAATGCAGAACATCACCATACAGGCTCATTTTCATCTGCAGTCCCTGACAGGTTGATGATAAAAACCAAAGTCCACAAGTAGGCTACATAGAGAACAAACATGCCAGCAAACATAGTCACACGCATAAAAGACTTTATAAAAACCAGAATCAAGCAAGAAACCACTACTTCAAATTATGAAGACATGTTTGATTATCCAATGACCACCCTTTTATCGATTCAAAAAAATAAACAAAAGATGTAATATTTCTTAGTTCTATCCAAGTATGTACTGCTCTGCTCTATAGGAAAATGTTGACTGCCCAAGAGCACTTCTTCTACGTGGTATTATACAGTCCCCTCTAAGGTGCTTCACGATGCCATAGAATAACCATTTGGTCTAAATGGTTCCATAAAGAACCTTTAACATGAAGAACCTTTCTGTTTCACAAAGTGGAACCATCAATGGTTCTTCTATGGCATCGCTTGAAGAACCTTTTGAAGCACCTTTATTTTTAAGAGTGTAGTGGCTCTAGTAAATGAGTTAAAAATGTGTCTAATGAATTCATTAAGTGGAGGTGGGGCCATACCATTTTGTACACAAGTAACTTTACTTACTAATCTTGCGCTAATAGCGCATTTAATACGGCAAAGCATTACTAGATTGTTTTCTCTCTGCACGTTATATGCACATCATCGCCGTTCTTGTAGTAAGTTTTCAAAACAGCGCAGTAAAGCAGAGCCCCATCACGGTCACTGTGATTAGTGTTCATAACAGAGCACTACACACTCAATCTGCGTTCACTCAGCAGTGACAGTCAATCATAGGAGACGCTGGAAAATCTCTGGTGAATCCAGGAGGAACTTTCACGCTTTTTTCTGGATGTAGGTGACATTTTTCTTCTGAGACGAATTCAACCTTACTGACATAGCCTACTGAACTACAATCACTAGTCGACTGCCCTGATTGCTTCTGGACGGGCTGCTGAATCGGGTCACTGAGCATCGGGCGTTTCAGTCACCATGCTAGACATTCACTTAGAAAAGAAATTAATTATTTTAATGAAACATCGCCTGAGACTAACCTTGAGGATTATGATTATATTTTCGCCGATGAGACTTATAAACTCCTGACGTTCACCATCGGATCTATCGGTGTCCTGGGCTTCTGTAATAATATCATCGTGATTATTCTCTACTACAGGTTCAAGAGACTCCGAACACCAACTAATTTGTTAATAGTGAATATAAGTGTCAGCGATCTGCTGGTGTCAGTCACTGGAGTTAATTTCACATTCGTCTCGTGCGTGAAGAGAAGATGGATCTTTAATTCTGCCACATGTGTTTGGGATGGATTCAGCAACAGTTTATTCGGTCAGTTCTTTCTTTAGTCCCGCGTGTATCGATAGAGTCACCTAGATAAGTTTAATTCAAAGAATTCAGTAATAATTCAAAGAAAGTCGTTCGTATTCGTTTTTCCTCTTAACTGTTTACTTCGTCTGATCAAGAAAGACACATTTTTGTCACAACGATGTACAGTAGCCTATTTTGGCAGCAGTTAGGGAACTTGGTGCTACACAAAACGCTCCAGAAAGCACAGCTGGGATTTAAAAATAGTATAAGCAGAATAAAACCATTAAATAATATTACCATACCTACGTGAGTCAATTTAACGTGTTTTACCACGGAAACAAAACCGGACAAATAAACTATTTGGAAACTGACCACCCTACATGACTAAGCTGGCAAGACGTTATTTACCACAGCTGCGAGACATTTCACATAAGCAAAATGTGAGTAGCCTATTTATAATATTATTACAGCTCTGTGAATGTCTAGACTTCATTTTTCACTCATGATAAAACTCTCTGGAGCAGCGCGCAGGGGGAGTCTGGCAGGATTTCTCACACTTAGCTACCTCACGACAAATTATATGAATAACCATGAGAACAACACATTGGAGTAATGTCATAACCTTTGGGTGTATGTCACCTGGAAGCATAGGCGTAGAATTTAGTAGGGACGCTAGGCAATAATTTTTTAGAGTGTCACAACGTTTATGCTTAATTATTTGATTTATTTGACTATTTACAACATAAGACACAACTCCAAGTATACAACTATGACACATTTATTGAAATAAAAGTCCATCTGGCGCAGGGAAAGATGAAGTCAAATGGAGTCAGATAATGACACTTTAATGCACCAGAAATATCC
>NW_015557049.1:1326937-1338470 GCF_001515605.1 Sinocyclocheilus anshuiensis | reverse complement strand
TTAAAAATTTAATGTAAAAATGTAACCCAACGGTTGGGTTATGACCCAAATGACCCAAAGTTGGGTTGAAACAACCCAGCATTTTTTAGAGTGTAAGAACGTTTATGCTTAATTATTTGATTTATTTGACTATTTACAACATAAGACACAACTCCAAGTATACAACTATGACACATTTATTGAAATAAAAGTCCATCTGGCGCAGGGAAAGATGAAGTCAAATGGAGTCAGATAATGACACTTTAATGCACCAGAAATATCCAGCAGGAATATCAGAATATCAAGCACCTGTGAGAGGATATGCTTTGAGGAGAATACCATAATCTCATTTCTTAAAGATAGACGGTCATTTTATGCACCTTCTCCCCCAAGGTCACAACTGATGTTATTTCAAAGATTATCATAACCCTGATAGCACACGCACATCACGTAGACGTCTATTTGACATCTGCAAGACATATTTTTTAGAGTGTTTTCTCATCTGAAATACGTCTATAGGACATTTCCTATCAGATGTCAAATAGACGCTTAGAAAATGTCTTTAAGATGTTTATGATTTAGAATGTATGTAAAACTGACATCTTAGAGAAGTCTCTATTAGAATTTTGTACACTGCAGATGCTTTCCAGATGAAGCGATCTTTAACAGACATATTGCAGACGTACGTGTGCTATCTGGGAACACATGATTGTTTCCATACTCCCTCATTTGACCCATTTAGATGTTAAATTTGCTGTGTTTGATGCTTCTACTAACAGTTGTTTGTTGAGGATTTTTTTGTCTGTGACCTCCATTTTTGCTTCCTTGAGAATTGACTCATTTAAATAAAAACTGTTTTGATGAGATGTAGCTCAGTGTGTAATACTGCATCATATTCCACATCAAATTTACTAAGCCAGTTCTGTGGAAAAAAAGAGGTCTGTGTGAATACATCTGACAGCTGAGAGGAAACACGTTAGTGCTGCTTCCCCACCGGCCTGCCTCTGTCACAGAGGACTGTGGATGTCTGGGTAATTGGGGGAATGTGTCTGTGAGTCTTTTGCCAGAGGAGTCTCTGCGAATACTGCAGTTCAGAGATACAGTTATTTACTTCTAGAAATGATACCAATTGCTATAATCCATCATCTGCTGAAAGTAAGACTCTTTCCAGGGAGCTTGAATTCTGTAAAAGAGTGAAGCCACGTTGTTTTGCATTTATATTTATTTATATTAACACTTTTCACAATGCACACTATCAATAGCATCTTCTCAAAATCTCCCATGAACATGTCTAGATCATATTTCAGAGAAGCTGCATTCCAAATCTGTGATTTCTCGAATATTGTAGCTTTACAATGACTAATACATTCAAGCCCCCCAAAAAGGCTGCTCGTCCATGTAAGACAAATGCAAGAGAAGACAGGATAATGCGGAGACTCTCTATGGGGAATCGGTTCAACACTGCAGCTGGAATTGCTCGCCAGTTCAGTGCTGAATGGGTAAGGATCTGTCTCGGGATGTTTAGGAGAAGTCGGACTGAAAGTGCACTCTGCAGTGACCAAGCCTCTCATCAGCAGAAAGAATCAAAAATGCTAAACTCACCTTTGCTGAGGAGAATGTTGTGTGGAGAGAGGATACTTTTATTTATTATTATTTAAAAATATATTTTAATATTATTTAAAAATTGTAATATTTTATTTAATAATAATTTTATTTATTTAAAAAAAAATATTTTTAAGTGATACATTATGTCTGTGGCATGCAGAATCTTAAGAGAATAATAAAAAAATTTAATAATGAGAATGACAAACAAACTAAAACTCAAACATCTGGACACATTTCGGTAATGAGAATTTGAGGACAGAATGTGCTTCACTGCAATGAAAATAATGTCACAATCTAAAAAATAAATACAAACACAGTAGTTCTTTCAACAGGCTTCATGCAAATTATAATTTTCTTTATGCAAAATATAATTATTTATCTATAATTTTTCATGTTGTGATTTTTGGGAGGTCTATCTGTCTGTCTGTCCGTCCATCCATCCATACATTTATCTATTAATTTCAAGTCAACTATATGTCTTTTTATTTCTTTTCTTGTCCTTTAAGGCATCGTGTCCATCATGACTCTCTCCGGTCTGGCCTATGAGCGCTACATCCGTGTGGTTCATGCCAAGGTCATTGACTTCCCCTGGGCCTGGAGGGCTATCACGCACATCTGGCTGTACTCTTTGGCCTGGACTGGAGCTCCTCTCCTGGGATGGAACCGCTACACACTGGAAGTCCATCAGTTGGGCTGCTCTCTTGACTGGGCCTCCAAAGATCCCAACGACGCTTCCTTCATTCTCTTCTTCCTCCTCGGATGCTTCTTTGTTCCTGTGGGCATCATGGCCTACTGTTATGGAAACATCTTGTACACTGTGAAATTGGTAAGGCAGAGAGGTGTAATGCTGTTTTCTTTCTTTTAATAATGTTTGCAACAGTGTGCTTACGCTATGGGTAGGCATTTTCTCACTGGCTTTGTCTGGTTGCGTCAGATATATATTTCCTGCTACCTGGTGACAAACACACTAGCTCTGTATCAAAACCTAGTGAGTTTCCTACCAAGATAGGAGGTTTTTCATGGGTTTATATTGTTTACTTCCATACATGGTCTTTTGCATGTGCAAAGTTGGTTGAATATTTGCTAATTGCATTTTTTTTACACTATCAAGCACCTGTGAGAGGATATGCTTTGAGGAGAATACCATAATCTCATTTCTTAAAGATAGACGGTCATTTTATGCACCTTCTCCCCCAAGGTCACAACTGATGTTATTTCAAAGATTATCATAACCCTGATAGCACACGCACATCACGTAGACGTCTATTTGACATCTGCAAGACATATTTTTTAGAGTGTTTTCTCATCTGAAATACGTCTATAGGACATTTCCTATCAGATGTCAAATAGACGCTTAGAAAATGTCTTTAAGATGTTTATGATTTAGAATGTATGTAAAACTGACATCTTAGAGAAGTCTCTATTAGAATTTTGTACACTGCAGATGCTTTCCAGATGAAGCGATCTTTAACAGACATATTGCAGACGTACGTGTGCTATCTGGGAACACATGATTGTTTCCATACTCCCTCATTTGACCCATTTAGATGTTAAATTTGCTGTGTTTGATGCTTCTACTAACAGTTGTTTGTTGAGGATTTTTTTGTCTGTGACCTCCATTTTTGCTTCCTTGAGAATTGACTCATTTAAATAAAAACTGTTTTGATGAGATGTAGCTCAGTGTGTAATACTGCATCATATTCCACATCAAATTTACTAAGCCAGTTCTGTGGAAAAAAAGAGGTCTGTGTGAATACATCTGACAGCTGAGAGGAAACACGTTAGTGCTGCTTCCCCACCGGCCTGCCTCTGTCACAGAGGACTGTGGATGTCTGGGTAATTGGGGGAATGTGTCTGTGAGTCTTTTGCCAGAGGAGTCTCTGCGAATACTGCAGTTCAGAGATACAGTTATTTACTTCTAGAAATGATACCAATTGCTATAATCCATCATCTGCTGAAAGTAAGACTCTTTCCAGGGAGCTTGAATTCTGTAAAAGAGTGAAGCCACGTTGTTTTGCATTTATATTTATTTATATTAACACTTTTCACAATGCACACTATCAATAGCATCTTCTCAAAATCTCCCATGAACATGTCTAGATCATATTTCAGAGAAGCTGCATTCCAAATCTGTGATTTCTCGAATATTGTAGCTTTACAATGACTAATACATTCAAGCCCCCCAAAAAGGCTGCTCGTCCATGTAAGACAAATGCAAGAGAAGACAGGATAATGCGGAGACTCTCTATGGGGAATCGGTTCAACACTGCAGCTGGAATTGCTCGCCAGTTCAGTGCTGAATGGGTAAGGATCTGTCTCGGGATGTTTAGGAGAAGTCGGACTGAAAGTGCACTCTGCAGTGACCAAGCCTCTCATCAGCAGAAAGAATCAAAAATGCTAAACTCACCTTTGCTGAGGAGAATGTTGTGTGGAGAGAGGATACTTTTATTTATTATTATTTAAAAATATATTTTAATATTATTTAAAAATTGTAATATTTTATTTAATAATAATTTTATTTATTTAAAAAAAAATATTTTTAAGTGATACATTATGTCTGTGGCATGCAGAATCTTAAGAGAATAATAAAAAAATTTAATAATGAGAATGACAAACAAACTAAAACTCAAACATCTGGACACATTTCGGTAATGAGAATTTGAGGACAGAATGTGCTTCACTGCAATGAAAATAATGTCACAATCTAAAAAATAAATACAAACACAGTAGTTCTTTCAACAGGCTTCATGCAAATTATAATTTTCTTTATGCAAAATATAATTATTTATCTATAATTTTTCATGTTGTGATTTTTGGGAGGTCTATCTGTCTGTCTGTCCGTCCATCCATCCATACATTTATCTATTAATTTCAAGTCAACTATATGTCTTTTTATTTCTTTTCTTGTCCTTTAAGGCATCGTGTCCATCATGACTCTCTCCGGTCTGGCCTATGAGCGCTACATCCGTGTGGTTCATGCCAAGGTCATTGACTTCCCCTGGGCCTGGAGGGCTATCACGCACATCTGGCTGTACTCTTTGGCCTGGACTGGAGCTCCTCTCCTGGGATGGAACCGCTACACACTGGAAGTCCATCAGTTGGGCTGCTCTCTTGACTGGGCCTCCAAAGATCCCAACGACGCTTCCTTCATTCTCTTCTTCCTCCTCGGATGCTTCTTTGTTCCTGTGGGCATCATGGCCTACTGTTATGGAAACATCTTGTACACTGTGAAATTGGTAAGGCAGAGAGGTGTAATGCTGTTTTCTTTCTTTTAATAATGTGTGCAACAGTGTGCTTACGCTATGGGTAGGCATTTTCTCACTGGCTTTGTCTGGTTGCGTCAGATATATATTTCCTGCTACCTGGTGACAAACACACTAGCTCTGTATCAAAACCTAGTGAGTTTCCTACCAAGATAGGAGGTTTTTCATGGGTTTATATTGTTTACTTCCATACATGGTCTTTTGCATGTGCAAAGTTGGTTGAATATACGTATAATTGCTAATTGCATTACCTTGGTGGAATTTCCTATTTCAAATTGATATGGGAGGTCAAACTAACTTCATCCAACCTCATCCAATTATCAGGCAAATTGCACCAAATATTAGTACAATAATGGTGATCTAAGCCATTTTAAGTAATTTTCTGTTCTCCACCATTTGCACAGGGGTTGTGCACAAATTATTTGAAGCGTAAAATCAATAGTGCAACACTTTACTTTTGTTTGTCAGGTTACAAAAATCCAATTTAAGAATATTTTCACTTGATCAAGCCTCAAATGAATGATTTAATGATTAATGATTTTAACAATTTCACTGGTCAAAAGACTGTCAGTACCAACCTTTTCCTTCCTCTTCAAGTTCAGATTATCAGTGGTTACTTAAGCATACATATTTCGTATGAAATGGACTAAAGTCATGTGATACAATATAAATATTCAAAATATACCTCTAGTGTGTCACATGCTGTATGTGTGAAGTGCACACTTGCCAGTGTAGAAACTCTGAGGATGCTGCTTATAGACAGCAAGACAGATCCCTAGAGTTTGAAATTTTTTTTACATATTTATTTGTACATATTGTATAGTATTATACTTTTTTTATCAAATAAATGACCTGCTAAGCATTTTTTATTTAATTTTATTTAAAGTGTATTATATTTATTACATTTATTGACCCTTGGCTTCTCCAAACGTTTTTCTCAAAACTGCTTGTCATCTCATTTCCGATCTGTGATTTGCATGTGACAACTTAGTTTCTTTCTGTCTTTAACCTTCATCATTCTCTCTTGTTCTTTTATAAACACACTGTCGAGCTGCTGTGATTTAGCAGTGCAAAGGTGCTGCTGTATGAGGGGATATTTCCACTAAAAACCGTATTGTCTGAAAGTGCCTTCAGCAAATAAGCAGAGACGGTGATTGTGCACGTAAATAGCTTGCGGTTTTCATCAGCACAGCTCCTGTGCATCAGATTTTATCAGTGTGCCATCCAGATGGTGGAGAGCATGACTGCTCCAACTAGATCTGCAAGTGATTGTGTGCTTACCACAAACTGAAGTGTGCAGTCTTTTCTCTTATCTTAGTTTTGCATACAGAGACAGCTTTAATTAAACTATTTGTAGGTTGATTCCCCTGAAAAGCATTCTGCCCACAACAGTATTGGCTGAACCAGTGTTGCCAACTAATTTTCAGGAAAAGTTGCTAAAGGCAGAACGACTTGTTGCTAAAAGTTGCTAAATGACATTGTGATGTCATTGCACAATGACATCATTATGTAATCACAACGCAAAACTGCATAGAATACACAGTCAAATCACTCAAATCTCAGCTAATATGATTATGAATATGATTTGAAATGTTCATTTAGATTTGTTAGTTAAACTAAAAAATAAATATAATAATATGAAAATTATAAATAATATCATAAATACAACATTGAATTTTTGAATATTTACACATTTTTGAACAATTACATTTGATGTATTTTCTTATTAACTAGTAAAATTACGCATTCTGAATAATTATATTTTTAAGCAGTGTATTGGTAGTTAGTTCGTATGCTACACTTTAAGAAAAGTCTGTAAAATAGGGCACAATGTGCTGTTAATTTGAAGGAATTTTCTGTATTGATTTTTCACAGGTTTTTTACCTGAATTTAAAATTACGCATTGTATTATGTTATCAGGTTACAACTTAACGGATAAAGTTCTGGCAGAAAATTTTCAGTACCTTTTCCATTTTTCTACATATTTTTTAACTGCTCAACAAGTGCAGGTACAAACTAATAACAAGGTGTTATCATAAATGAACAATTACTATTGAACAATTGCAACTAGCAAATTAAAGGTGCACTAAGCGATTTTTGAAAAACGCATTTGACCACTGTGTCGGACCGAGTCCCAAAATAAACTTGCTGCCAATCAGCAGTAAGGGGCGTGTCTAGTGATAGGGAGAAGAGAGCACAGGACGGACATTAGCTGATCGACTATAGATAGCGAGAGATGGCAGATAAAAAAAAAAAAGGAAATTTTCGGAGGGGCAAAACATTAAAAAGAAGGGTTACGGTCCGGCAAGAGGTAGGACCCGCGTAAATATTGGAGCAGCTTTCCAGCGGTGGAGTGAACTCAAGGAGCGGGAAGGCCTTGCTTTTCTGTGTTGGCTTTTGCTTGAATATGCTGTGACAGGCATGGCAGATCCACCATCGTCGCTGCAAGAGTTGTATATGTACGTGTGGGGCGGAGTTATTAAAATAGGGGCGAGATCTTGCTGGGGTATGGGTGTGTTTGTTTTGGTGCATTCAAATATCAACATCGTTTGGCAAAAATCGCTTAGTGCACCTTTAATTCACGTGATATGTGTACTGCTAGACACCTTTGATTTCCTCTTTTTGTGTAATTTAGCGGGAAAATGTGTGCCTTTTTATGATTCGAGTCACAGTTGCTAAAGGTTGCCAAATAAATTTTTTAAATATAGCTAAATTTGTTATGTGCTTTTTGAAGAAAAAGTTGCTAGGGTAGTCTGAAAGTTGCTAAAGCAACAAAATTGCTTAGTTGGCAACACTGGACTTAACCAATTGCATATGTTTGGGGCGGGACTATCTGTTTTTCTGACCAATGGCACTTTTTTGTTAGTGGTGCAGAAATGTCACACTTCACCTTTAAGCAGTTTATGTGTACCTTTGCCTTTGAGTTTATGTGTAAAACTTTCCAAAACATTTTGCACACAAAGAAAGGACTATGCTATTTTGACAGATATGATTAATATGATGTACTTGCTTGAGACTCCAGTCATTCTGTGGCCTAAATAAATTCTTATTTAATAGATTTATTTAGCCTGACATGTTGACAAGTCTTGCAATTCAATCCATTGCTATCCACTGCACTGCAATATACACTATCGTTTAAAAGTTTAGGGACTGTAAGATTTTTTTTTTTTAAGAAATTAATGCTTTTATTTAGCAAAGATGTCATTAATCAGAAGTCTATTATAATAATCCGCAAATCAGCATATTAGAATGATTTCTGAAGGATCATGTGACACTGAAGACTGGAGTAAAGATGCTAAAAATTCAGCTTTGCATCACAGGAATAAATTACATTTTAATATATTTTAAAATAGAGAACAGTTATTTTAAATTGTAATATCTGACAAAAAAGCAGAAAGAAAGTCAACACTACTAAGAGTTAAATCTGCGAGGCACAAAACCAGACTAGACCCCTGTTCACATACACAGTGTTGGTATTCTTGCTCTGAAATCAGAATCAGAATCAGAATCAGAATCACTTTATTACCAAGTATGTTTACACACACAAGGAATTTGACTTGACGACAGGAGCTTCCAGTGTAATAGAAAGTACAAACATAGTGCAGACATACATGATAGTGCAGACATACATAGGAATAACACAGTAGGGATGTAATATAACACTAACATAATAAAAAAAATAAAAATGGAATAATGTACTATATACAGAAATAGAAGTATAGGAAAAAATTTAATTGTTTAGATAAATGTACAGATATGTTTATTAGTGTGCAGATATGTTATTTACAAAGTGTGCAGTTTAATATAAATATAACTATGTTAGTTGTGATGGACGATGTATAATTATGAAAGATTAATTGTTCAGACTGAGTATAGCCTGTGGGAAAAAACTGTTCTTGTGCCTGGCTGTTCTGGTGGTCAGTGCTCTGTAGCGACGGCCAGAAGGCAACAGTTCGAAGAGAGTGGGCTGGGTGTGAGGGGTCCAAGGTGAGTTTTTTAGCCCTTTTCCTCACTCTGGAGATGTAAAGATCTTGGAGGCTGGGCAGAGGGGCACCAATAATCCTCTCAGCAGTCCTGACTGTCCGTTGTAGTCTCTTGATGTCTGATTTGGTTGCCGAACCAAACCAGACAGTTATGGATGAACACAGGACAGACTCAATGATAGCAGAGTAGAACTGTTTCAGCAGCTCCTGTGGCAGGTTGAATTTCCTCAGCTGGCGAAGGAAGTACAACCTCTGCTGGGCCTTTTTTGCAATGGAGTCTATGTGAGTGTCCCACTTCAGGTCCTGAGAGATAGTGGTGCCCAGGAACCTGAATGACTCCACTGCAGTCACAGTGCTGTCCATGATGGTGAGTCACTGCAGTCACAGTGCTGTCCAAGATGGTGAGTGGGTGGAGTGCAGGGGGTTTTCTCCTGAAGTCCACGATCATCTCCACAGTTTTGAGTGTGTTAAGCTCCAGGTTGTTAAGACTGCACCAGACAGCCAGCTCTTTAACCTCCTGTCTGTAAGCAGACTCGTCTCCATCCTTGATGAGGCCGATGACTGTAGTGTCGTCTGCAAACTTCAGGAGCTTGACAGAGGGGTCAAATCAACCCCAGAACTCAGCAGGAGTTCCTTAATAATCCAGACTACTTATTTTAATTCACTATTTCATCTTTTCTGTGTTGGTAAAGGTTCTGTGTTTTTATTTAACTCTACCTCTTAATGTGTTTGATCTGTGTTGTACAGAACAGTTCTTTGTGTCTTGATTATTCTGTTCCGTATCAGTAAAGTGTGCCAGCAACTGCCTGAATAAATACATAAATTCATCAGGAAATCAATAAATGCATTAATGATTCGGTCAATCAATAAGCACATGAATGAATTAGGGAATCAATAAATGCATGAATGAATTAGTGAACCAATTCATTCATTAATAAATCAGTAAAATGGATAGTTATTCAAACTGAGACAATTGTATACATTGTATACATATATACATATATTTTACAACATTTTAACGCATCTATTCTACCACAGGACAGAACTAGTGAAAATAAATCAGTAAAATGGATAGTTATTCAAACTGAGACATTACAAAGAATTGTATACATATATACATATATTTTACAACATTTTAACGCATCTATTCTACCACAGGACAGTTTAATATGAACTAGTGAAAGAAAAAGGTATTTAAATGTGGCCAGTCATAGGATTTAAGTTAAATCCTTACACATTTATGCAAATATTAACCTAAACTCTTGATGCTAATTAACCAAAAATCATATACCATATACCTGTCAATTTAACTGTATGTGAGCAGTATGGCAGCTTTAATTGATGCATGGTATAAACACTCCACACTCCAGCATATGAGATTGACTTTACTTGGTTTGGAAAGCCATCTTCAGATTAAATGATTTCAGAAGAAAGTTTAGACCAGCTGTTCACATCAACGCCATTGTGCCCCCAAGTGGTGACCCAGTTCTGTGTTAGTTACAGAATGCCTGAGAGATGCTTAGTCAAACTCAGCAAATGTTATTGCTGTCCTTGCAGCTGTCTAATGATAATGAATGCCCTTGAAAATCATAACAAGTGATGTCTGTCTTTGGAAACTATAGATCTCTCCTTAAACATGAAGAGGTCAAACAACAGATTAATGAGTTACTCCAAATTTCACAAAAAGCTATAATAATATAAGTCAGACACTGAAGTGAGTTGCTGTTTTTGTCACTCTTCTGATGAAGATGTCTTTCACTTGTTTGACAATGTACCCACACAGAGAAACTTTGGTCAGATAATTTTTAATGTTCATCCGATCTCATTTTGTAAGTGACTTTTCTTTCTGTTTTCTTTGGATTGTTTGACTACTCTAAAGAGAATATAGGAAAATATAACTTAATTAAATAGTTTTTCCTGCTACCTAGATTTTACATACATAAAAATCTGGCTCTAAACCTCTCTTTTCTTTATTCAGAGGTTTTTCGTTTTGTTTTGTTTTTTGTTGTTTTTTAACATGGCAACACATCCCTTATGAAAATTAACCATGGTTAACCAATTAATAAAAATAGGGTAAATAATAATAATAATAATAATAGTAATAAACATGGTTGCTAGTTAAAGCATGGTAACCACAAATTAACCATGGTTTTGCTACAGTAACCATAGTTTAACCATGGTATTTATAGTAAAACTGTGGTTATACAAAAAAAAGCATACATTTTTACTAGCTATAATAAAACTTTCTTAAAGGGGTCATAGGATGCCCATTTTCCACACATTGATATGATTCTTTAGGGTCTTATGTCTGTAACATAGTTTGGTTAAAATTTCTCAATGGTAGTGTAAAAAGCACATTTTACAAAAACAGCTCTTTTCAGAGCAAGCAGTTTTGTAGCATTTTCCTTTAAATGTTAATGAGCTCTGCTGACCCCGCACCTCTCTTCCGAGCCGCTCTCAGAGAGACTGTTTACTTTAGCCGCATTCATCCTGAAACTTGCTAATTAGCACATTATTAGGAAAGGCGATTTGCAAAGATTCTTTAAAAAACCTTATACTCACTTCTTCTGTAGGTGAAGCTGGATCACAAATGATTCGCGTGAACATAGATGCGTTTAGGTAGATTGTTGAGTGCATTCCCTTAAAAAACAAATGTAAGTTAATCCACTGCATCTTCAGCGGATCAGATGTCGGAAGAAAATG
>NW_015557049.1:1321455-1326121 GCF_001515605.1 Sinocyclocheilus anshuiensis | reverse complement strand
AATGTTAATGAGCTCTGCTGACCCCGCCCCTCTCTTCCAAGCTGCTCTCAGAGAGACTGTTTACTTTAGCCGCATTCATCCTGAAACTTGCTAATTAGCACATTATTAGGAAAGGCGATTTGCAAAGATTCTTTAAAAAACCTTTTACTCACTTCTTCTGTGGGTGAAGCTGGATCACGAATGATTCGCGCGAACATAGACACATTTATGTAGATCGGGGGCGCATTCCCTTCAAAAACAAACATAATCCACTGCGTCTTCAGCGGCTCAGATGTCGGGAGTAAATGACGACTGCTATGTTCATTATTACATCCAACAACAGAACACCTCAATCGCTTAGGAGTCATTCTTGTCTACATCTGCTCCGGTGGTGAAACAATGGCAGACTGATGACAGCTCACTCAGGGCGGGTCTAAGGTAAGACGCCAGTCCAGTCTGTGCTGAAACGCCACTGTCAATCAAACTATCGTGGGAGGGGCCTGTCTGTGTGACGTCAACACACATTTCAGTTCAAACTACTTGTAAAAGTGCATGTAGCATCCTATGACCCCTTTAAGGAATTTATATTTGTGTATACTTTTTTTCTTTTGTTTTGTTTTTATAACTGTACTATAATGGTCTGTTGTTTTGTACTGTTTAATTAAAAAAAAAGAAATCAGAAAAAAGATTTGCGATACGCGCTCCGAAGTCCTGATCTGAATAATGATTCGCGAACCATCATCATTATCATTCGCGAAAGTTTCGAAAAGTTTCACCCATCACTATATGTGCTTTTTAAAATCATTACAAGCGATGTCGAATATCGAAAATGAATGGCTCTTTTGATCTGTTTTTTGCTAGTGGATCGCTCGAACCGAATAATCGAAGTCACGAGTTTGAATCAATCTTTCTTCCACACGACACTCAGTACTACTACTGGCTTAGCTCGTTAGTTTTATGACATTAACTGAAATGAGAGAAAAAGCGTGATGTTTACAAATAAAATATCAATATTTCCATTCCAAAGATAACATTCAACACAAATCTACGATCATATTCAGGTGAGGTAACCGATTTACTGCTAGCTAGTGAAAACACTACATTAAAATGACGAGCTGCACCTCACAAATACATGTGAGATGAAAACATTGTGCATTATGATCGAGTTTGTAGCTTAATTCAATGTATTTTATATGACCTCCATCCAAAGTCAATCACCTTGGGAAAGTATATATCTTAATCATCAGGAACAGTGTGTACAATATCCATCTACAGTATAACTATGTCAGCCTAGTCTGAATATGGCTTTTTCTAAATAGATTGTGGATATGGATGTATGAATTGGGATGTGTTTTATTGTGTGTATTAAATTGACTGATATTCAGTGTGGTGCTTGTGGTTCTATTCTATTTAATTCTATTCTCTTATTCCTTTTTTTGTCTTTTCTGTTCCCTAGAATAATTTTTTTAATTCTGAAACTTTTGATAGCACCTTTCATTGTGTTTTAAATAACCTTTTCCCTCATTTTTAATGGTACTGCAATGTTATGTTTGCAGAATGTCATTGTTTTTGCTTGTCCTTTTCTAGACATTTAAATTTTTCCTATAAAACAGATTAAAAGAACATGAGGGAAATTCTACCTTTTTTAAATCATTTTGTTTAAAATGCATCATTTTTTAAATAACACTGAATCACGGATCCCAATACTGCTGTCTTTACCATCACAAGTATTTTCTAAGTAAGATTTCTACATTTTATAGAACAGCATTTTTACATTACAATCTGAGAGCTTATCAAATTGGGCAGTATCTGAGAATTTTATTATTAAACAGATATTTTTTTTAATGATATACTAATTTGTGTTAGCAAGACCAAGGTTTATCTAAGCTTGGTTGACCAAGGCCATGTTCTTTTTTCCAGGACATGCAATAATATGTTCTTTAACAGATGGAGTTTTATGACAGAATCTCTTCTGATGTCTTCCTATAGCTGCGTTCTATCCAAGATCTGCAGACGGTTCAGACGATTAAGATTCTGCGATATGAGAAGAAAGTGGCGGTGATGTTCCTAATGATGATCTCCTGTTTCCTGGTGTGCTGGACGCCCTATGCTGTGGTCTCCATGCTGGAGGCTTTTGGCTGGAAGAGTTTCGTCTCCCCCACGGTTGCCATCATTCCCTCTCTCTTCGCCAAATCCAGCACTGCCTACAACCCCGTCATCTGCACCTTCATGAGCAGAAAGGTCAGCAGAAGTCACTCAATTCAAATGGAAGGGCATTTAGTGAGGGTATTTATTATATTATATAGGCAGGCCTGTGACATCACAATAGGACATACAGAATAATTTCACAAATAATTATAAAGAAACTGCAAGTAACACATTGAATTAAACATGACACTTTGAAAGACTGATATAGTATTTTCTTGTGAAACTCACTCGAATAATCTTTGATAAATATATTTTTTACAGTGTATGTATATGAAACTTACTTTCCTTGTTCTGATTGGTCAGTTTCGCAGGTGTATGTTACAGATGCTGTGTTCTCGTCTGGCCAGTGTGCAGCACAGCATTAAGGACCGTCCCCTGGCCCGCATCGAACATCCTGTACGGCCCATTGTGATGTCACAGAGCCGTCCCAACCGGCCCAAAAAGAGAGTGACCTTCAGCTCTTCCTCCATCGTATTCATCATCGCTAACAATGACACTCTGGATATTACCTCCAAATGCAATCACGAACCAGACATCAACGTAATTCAAGTTCGACCGCTTTGACACTTGCCGTAGTGACATAAAAGAACGACACGAGTTCATTAACATCACACTAATTTAATGTTTATAATATAGGCTACAGGAGATACAGAAACATCTCTTTTTTTATAAATATGGAAACAAGGATTTCTTTATTGTTGCAACATAAACTGACTTTTTTGTGTTCCCAATCAAGACTTGTGTGAATTATATCAATTGTAACTATTTTATGAAAATGACTTGGAGTTATGATTTTCTCCATCTTTTCAGACACTGAAACTTCCACCTTCACCCAGTTTCGTGAGCTGGTGAGATATCCGCAGCTTAGATTGAACAGTCCGTGAGCAGAATACATTAGTGAGTGTGCTCCGATAGATTAGGAGCACAGTGTTAGTACAAGGACTCTTCTAGGACGGGACATTTGTCAAAACTGCAGCACCTCATACATAATGTCAGTCAGGTCTACAGCGCTCCCCTGGAGGAAGCGAAGTATGTGCCCTGTTTGAAAAACACAAGCCAAACATCACTATTTCTACTGGTCAATTTTTGGATTAGGGCTTGAACAAACCCCTAAATATTCAACTTTGGTGAGTTTACCTCAAATCGCGTTATTCTTGAGAAGAACCGTGTTTTCCCTTTTCTATTATAGCGAATATAGGCTACTTAAAAAAAATTCCCCTGACGGGTGATGCACACTCTAAAAAACACTGGGTTAAAAACAACCCAATTTGGGTTATTTTTAACCTAAGGGCTGGGAAAATGTGGGACAGGACACATTTTGGGTTAATTTTACCCAGCAAATTGGGTTGTTTATTTATAATGGTTTGATTCATTTTTACTAAAATACTAGTTTATTTTTTTACTTCATACATGAATTTTACAGTTTAACTTAAATCCTCTAAACATTTGTAAAATTGGCCTACTCCACACAACCACTGATTTGCATGATAACTTTATTTTCAATTATTTACAGCATAGCATGTTTTACATCGTTTTTAACACGACGTAGGCCATACATATTTCCTATATTTAAACTCGTTTAACAAACATTAAAAGTAAATATTAAACAGATTCACGTGTAATCGACCAGTCTCTGTTATCCCGTTTCCACCGGAACGGCGCTGGTTCTCGTGTCCGAGCTGGAATCGCGTTCGGTGGGGAACTGCTAACTTCAGACTGCCGCCCATAAGTAAACACCTAGCAACCACTCAGAACACCCTGGCAACCGCATTATAACACCTCGGAAACCACCCAGAATAGAAGTCTTTAGAAGACAAAAAAACTCATATAGAAATGTATGGTAAGGTGCGATTACATTGGCAAAATTTCGCGGTCAAAAATGCTTAGATGTGGAGCAGAGTTCACACACAAGACGCTTTCAAACCAAACGGATTTAAAGGGGTCATATGATGTTGCTAAAAAAGAACATTATTTTGTGTATTTGGTGTAATGAAATGTGTTTATGCGGTTTAAAGTAAAAAAAACACATTATTTTCCACATACTGTACATTATTGTTTCTCCTTTATGCCCCGCCTTTCTGAAACGTGTCGATTTTTACAAAGTTCATCAGTCTGAAAAGTGAGGTGTGCTCTGATTGGCCAGCTATCCAGTGCGTTGCGATTGGCCGAATATCTCAAGCGTGTCACGGAAATGTTACGCCCCTTACCATACATACCATGTCCAGGCCGGAGCAACAAGACAAAAAAACATTAAAACCCATTATAAAAGAGGCATTTGTTGCATCCAGTGGGGACATAATTACGGATTATAATGATTTATACTGTCTTTTTACGCATTGCATTGCATCGCGCCGCATAAACATAAAACCATGTCTGCATTTGTGATCGGAGAAATGACAAACTACATGTGCTACTCTACACTGCTCAAAACTCGCGTTTGAATCGTCAGTGGCAAATCCTTTAAATATGAAAACTTACT
>NW_015557049.1:1320724-1320903 GCF_001515605.1 Sinocyclocheilus anshuiensis | reverse complement strand
TCTAGTCGTGTCCTCTTTTGGAAGACCAAACAAAGTAGTTTCACTTTCACAACGAAACACACAGCGTCACACACGGCGGATAGAGTGAGAGGTGGCGGGCGGGCTTGAGAACGGCGTGGCCGGCGGAGTCGAAGAAGGAGCATCCGGCGGGCTTGCGGCAACCACATGTGACGACCCCG
>NW_015557049.1:1297494-1320435 GCF_001515605.1 Sinocyclocheilus anshuiensis | reverse complement strand
GCTGACTCTTAACTTTTATAAAGAATATCTCTTTGGATTTGAGACTTTAGTCTTTGCAACTTTACAGATCTTCCTTATGCACCAAGAGCTTGTAACACTCCAAAGAGAAAGGAAAAATTGAAATCGCATCATATGACCCCTTTAAGCCTGGTCTGTCTGGTTAGTCTCAAATATGATATAAATGTATAGTTAGTATATCATATAAATGTATAGTTATAGTATAAACGCCTCACAAGCTCACAAAATAGCTTTCTGTTGGCTTTTTGTTTCTAAATTCTTGATTGCGTGGATTAAAATTGATATGACTGGATTTCGTCCGCGAAAATTCGCCAAAACGGTAAATGTGACTCCGACCGCTTGCCATTAAATTTTTCCATGTCTGAGAGAATTTTTTATTTTTTTTTTAATTCCCTGATACCTCAATTTTTTTAAATATAAAATTCAGATAATGGATAATGACCAAAAACATAAGCTGAATACCAGTCTTTGCATCTTTGGTGGTTTAAAAAAATAGTTTATAATTTCATGAAAGTGTTTAATACATTAAGCTAACTTAATAAACTTACTAACATTAAGTTAGTAAGATTAACATTAATGAATATTAATTAATACTGCATTAAGCTGAGACTTGTTATAGCACTTGCATATCATTGCTCTTTTGTTGATTTTGATTGCTTCCATTGTCCTCATTTGTAAGTCGCTTTGGATAAAAAGCGTCTGCTAAATGTCTAAATGTAAATGTAAATACAACAAAAAAAAGACATTCTGACTTATGTTCGAAAATGGCAATTGAATGACTGATAACTGAAGCTCAGCCTACAGGACAAAAACATACAAGAGACACAACACAAGATGGATGGTGATAACAAATGCTAAGCAATAACTAGAAAAACTACTAGAGTATAGGTAAATAAAAAACAAAACAGAGAAAACTATAGCTAGGAAATAACTAGTAAAAGTAAAGGCTACAAGCAAATAATAAAGACAACATAAAGGGAAACTAAATAAAACTAATAGCTAAGATAAAGCAGAGAACACTAAAGAAGATTGGAACAGACCCATGAAGCAGAAAAGTTCATGCATGACTCAATGAACAAATGGTTTTATTCAGTCACATTTAACTCCAAGAACAGACAGTGATCAGCATGACTTTTTAAAATAATTAAAAACAAAGAAATTATATAAATCTGTATGTGCTTCGAGATCACAACACCCACACATATGTGCTGTATATATAAAGTAAAAGCATACCTGAATTATAACTTAAACAGAATTGTACTTATATATACTTAATTATATTATATATCCTTTCTTTCTTTCTCCCTTTCTACAAAAATTTGAAGCTCAAGATAATGTTCTGGATTCAACACAAGATAAAGAGCATGAGACATTTGATTATCACACAAAATACAGAATAATCTCCACTCAAAATGGAAGTACACAGAACCAGCAAATAAACGTTAAATTGTATAAATGTTTCAAAATACTTCGAGAAGTATTCCCACTTAAAAAAAGAAAAGAAAGACAATTTAGACAACTTTTAGAACTCAAATACTAAATGTTTTTACAGAATAATTCAAACAAGTTGTCATTCCTGTAACTCAAGTACACTGAAAAAAAATTTTCATTCATCCAATTAGGGCAAGTTATTTATTTTTAATTGGCTCAAGTTAAAAAATATAGATGTGAATCATTACCCTAATTTTTTTTAATTGGATGAATTAAACATTTTTTTCAGTGTAGTAGAGCATGGTGCTTGAATGCATGAGCTGGTAAAATGTCACCTTGAATGCAATTTTTTTTTTTTTTTTGTGCTAATCAACACCATGCCACAAAATGCAGAGCTTAACTTGTATTGAACAAGACTTCAGTTTTGGTATAGTACAGAGCCATGAAACATCTTTGGTAGTTCGTCCTTTGACAAGGCAATAGCATGATAAGGCTACTAAAACAACAACATAGCATGTCCTGTGCACAGTTCAGAAGGCAAGTATACGGGTCCACAGGTGCTCTGCAGAGATGCTGGGGAGTTTGTGAGAGTATCTGACCAAGACATACATCCCTCCTGCAGCCGACACAACACCACACAGCCACAGACCTCGAGTGATCACCTGCAAAAGACCAGCAAGACAACTACTTATTTTTTACAATCAGCTCATTGGTTTCAGTGCTGGAAACACACTTTGATTAGTTCCTGAACTACAGCAGGACATTTTGAAGTTTCTAATTTAATTTAAAAAAAATGTAAAAATTATTTTTCTACCATCAGTTTGAAATGTGCTATTATGATCATAAGACGAATGGATCTTCATGTGAAATAATGTTTTGTTGATAGCTCAGAATGAAAGAGCCGTTTTAAAAAACTTTGTTTTTAGCCTCTCATGGTTCCTGATTTTACACTGGTACGGGTCATTTATCAGCCAAACGTTGCTCTCAAGCACTTTCAAACATACGGGTTTTGTCTTCACCTTATTTTGCCAATGCCAGTGCTTCACCGTTTCATGGTACCGTGTTCTGGTGAATGTGAACTAAGAGGCAAGTAATCAGGCATATGAATTAGTGAACAACGAAAAACAAGATGATAGAACACAAAAAGGCTCTTACCATTGTGTAAAGCAGGATGATTGTTTTAGGCATGATGAAGTGAAGGATATTGTCCAGGTATTTTCGGAACAGAAAATATCTGGAATTGACGTGTGCTCTCATCTACGACTCAGAACACATAATAGCAGCATTTAATGGTCTAGCTCTTGGTCTGGCCTAAACCTCTTGGAAATAAATGTGTGTCTGTATTTTTCACCCTGCCATCAGTAATGAGGTTGACCCGTGTCACTGCAGGCTGTATATCACATGCGATCAGCTGGTCAGACTGATTACTGCTACTGTGTCAGTGTGTGTGTTTGTTCTGTGTGCATACTACTTAATGAACAGAAAACAAGGACAGCTTTGATTGGCAGCTCTGATAAACAAACTTGTTTAACTACAAAACCCGCGACCCTGAAGTTGTTCGCTCTACATTTACATTTAGTCATTTTGCAGACGCTTTTATCCATCTGAAGGTCTCTTCAAGATAAGGCTGTTTCACCAGTCAATGATATGAATACTATAGCTGTACAAGAACACAAGATTGTATCTATTATATTGCATATTATAGAGCATATTATTCTACTCTCTATATATATATATATATATATATATACACACACACACACACACACACACACACATACACACATATATATATGAGATAATAAGATGAGCTACAGGAATATTATTTCCTCTTATTATCAACCATCCATCAGGATCTATCTTATTTATTTATTACATTTTTTTAAAAATGTGCTAAAATGTCCACAATATATAGGTATAATAACATATATTGTAACATTTTAGTTACTTATATTTACCCATGTATTTTTGCATGTTTTATATGCTTTCACCCTAAATGTATTTACATTGTTCCAAATATATTTTAAAATATAGATTTTGCATTTATCCAAGATGATATAACAAATGTCTTGAAATGTTTCTGGAGCATCAAATCAGCAAATTGCAATGATTTCTGAAGGATCACGTGACGCTGAAGACTGGAGTAATGGTGTTGAAAATTTAGATTTGCATCAAAGAAATAAATTACATTTTAAAATATAAGAACAGTTATTTTAAATGGTAATAATATTTCACAATATTTTTACTGTATTTTTGACCAAATAAATCCAGCCTGAGTGAACATAAGAGACTTCTTTCAGAAATGTTGAAAAAACGAAATATCACGGTAGTGTATATGAAGTATATTTTGGCCAGAATATATTTTTCCAATGTGAACAGCAATGAACAACAATGTAAAATGAACTACACATGAACTCAGTAGCTGCAGGTGATGTGGGAGAGTCATGTGACTGCAGGAAGTGACAGCTGCTAGTGTTCAGATACAGTAATGCAGCAGACATTGAGTTGATGGCCTGCCTCTACATAGTTGTACATGGACAGGTCAGCTATGGCGTGATCGTCAGGTACACGGACTCTGGTGTATTCTTCGAGCACAACAGCTGCAAGCAGAGTATATGAAAATAATTCATTACATTTGAGAACAAATATTTTGCACCTCTTAGTTCCCGCTTAGATTTTATTAACCAATACTGCTAATTAGCAATCATCCTGTGATGTTACTCTGGGATGAAATATTTCAAACAAGTATATGTACATTTAAAAGATGGATGCGCTTTTGATCAATTTATTACTTTTTTTATTTTATTTTATAATTTTTTTTTTTTTTGGAGAAATTAAAATTCATTTATATTTATATTTATTATTTAATTTAATTTAATTTATTTAATTATATTTATATTTATTTTTAATTATCTTGTTTTTACATGCATTTAATTATGAATTTTACATAATTTAAATAATAAATTCCTCTTGAATTTTCTTGTGAAGCAGTTTCTTTCTTACCAAGGTTTCCATTAAACTGGTCCATAATCTCATCAAAAACTAAACAATCCTCAAAGCCCTGTGAATCAAAATAAAAAATGAGCTTTATGGGCTTTCAGTTGAAACACTCGCATGTTTAAAACAAAACACATTTATTGGTTATTAATATTCTTCCACTTGTTCTAAACATTTCACTCTGCAAGACCATCAATGACTACATTTACAAGCACACAATTTTTAAAATAAGGTCCATATCAGGGTTATTATAGTTAACTAAAACAATTAAAAAAAAAATTGTTACTTGAAATAATAAATGTTAGCTGAACTAAAATATTAAATAAATTTAAACTTAATTATGTCAAGTAGTAGCCATGGAAACATTACTTATTTTCATTTAGTTTGAATAAAATAACTAAAACTAAAAACAAATAACTAAACAAAAAAAAATACAAATATTAATAAAAATATTAAAAACATTTTAAAAATGACAAAAATGCACAATATTTCTAAAACCTTAACAAAAATTTAAAACAGAAAATATAGCAATAAAAACTAATTAAAACTACTAATAGTATCCCAATGATACGAAAATAACACTGGTCCATATTCTGGCCAAGCTTTTATTCAGTACAAAGATGCTTACATGCTTCAGAGCTACTGGAATATTTCTGTATACTGCTGATTGCATTTCAGCTGATGTTCAGGTTCTGTTGACCTCATTGGGAGCAATTACAGCTGGAGACATATTGAAAAAACTGAAGCAGGTTGATGAGAATGAATATCCTCACCACCCCCACTTACTGCATTCATGCCTTGACCATGGCCTGAGCCGGGAGCCAGAAGAAATCCTGTTTGAGAGCCTCACTGAGAAAACACAGACACATAGACACACTCAGTCAATAACATACATGCATAACACTGTCACTTCTGTCTGTGGCACAATGACTCACTGCTTAATTATGTTAATTATGACATTTAATATAGGGCAATCTCCTCCAAAGCCTCCTCCTGTTAATTCAAATAAAAACGACATTTTGAAAATTATAACCTGTACAATTCATTTGCACACTGACTAGTTATTCAACATATTATGAAAGCCTGAAACTGAATATTTTATATAAGGGTCAGAGTTAAATTAAGATGGTAAAGGTAATTAAATATCACCCTAATTGTTGTTTCAAACCCATTTGACTTTTTTTATTATGTGGAACACAAAAAGAGAGTGTTGGTCACCATTCACTTTGGATTGTATCTTATTGGGATACCATAAAGCTAATGTGACTGAGACTTTTATTATGCCTAATATCTCCTTTTTGTTTCACAGAAGAAACTAACACAAGAGCAAGTATGGTGACAGAATTTTAATTTCTGGATGAAGTATACTTTGTTGATATGAATAATTCAATACATCTAGATCCAAAGTTTTGGGTCAGTAATTTTTTGAAAGAAATTAACACTTTTATTCGGCAAAGATGCATTAAATTCATCAAAAGTATCGTTGCAAAAAGTGATGTTACAAAATATTTATATTTCAGATTTTCTATTTCTATTTGTTCTTTTGAACTTCCTATTAATAAAAGAATCCTGAAAACAATTGTATCCAGGTTTCCACAAAAAAAAAAAAAAATTAAACAGCGCAACTGTTTACAACTTTGAAAATAATAATAATAAATGTTTCTTGAGCAGTAAATCAGCATATTAGAAGGATCATGTGACACTGAAGACTGGAGTAATGATGCTGAAAATTCAGCTTTGTTCACAGGAATAAATATAATTTTTTAATTATTTTAAAATATATTCAAATAGAAAACAGTTATTTTAAATTGCAATAATATATCATAATATTGCAGTTTTTACTGTGTTTTTGGTCAAATAAATGCAGCCTTTGTGAGCACAAGAGATTTCTTATCAAACTTTCGCATGGTTGTGTATTGCAAAATCACATATTTCTGTTGGATCTTTCAGTGCTCATATATTTGTAACGTAGACAGTTGAATCATTTTTACAACTAAATGTAAATCTTGAGCAAAATGAGAACATCTTCAGTTGATTCTCGAATGCTGAACTGTACATTGAGCTGTCTGAAACTTATTTACAGTTCTGTGAGGTTTGAAATCACTCTGTCTTCACCCCGTCATCTCAGTACTGTATCTCCTCATTACCTGCAGCATTCATATTAAAAAACCCGCCCACTGTCTGTTAGACTGCGGTTTCACACCTCACTAAGATGTACTTCAGACCTGAGAGAAGCATGAAGCAGAAAGAGTGTGAAAGAGAGTACTCACACTCCTATTAGAGGTACAGAGTCAGGAAAGTATTTCTGGAAGAAACGGATGACCTCGTCACCGCTGCGGATCTTCTCGAATTCTTCAAAGGGCATGAAGAGTGTACATGTGAACGTCCTGACCTTAAAAATCGAAAATCAAAAGGAACATGATTTTACGCAAGGAAACCACAACATAACCAAAGCAAAAGATTATAATGTACATTCAAAACACTTCTGGAGGCCAAATTATTTGAATTATTCATAAACCATTGTCATCAAACAGTAATTCTAAAAACCCTGAATATATGATTAAAAAAATGCAGACAGGCTAGTAATATTTTCTCTGGAAATTTGGAGAGTACTAGTAAAGAGACTCTGAGACTTTGTGAGACTCTGTATTTGTGATGGAAAACCACATTAGAAATAATAATCATAATCATCATCATCTTCATCCTCATCATCACAAAAAATAATGAATGGTCAATTACAAAAACTTTAATAAATAAGAAAATAATAATAATGACCAAAAACTAATTAACAGATAATCACAAAAATGTAATAAATGATCAAATATTATTAAATAATAATAATTAAAAAAATTATGAATGGTTAATCACAGAATACTATTATGAATAATAATAAGCAACAATAATAATGATTAAAAAAACTAAAACTTGAAAACTTTTTATTTAGGTCTGTATATATATATATACACACACACATATATATTATGTAAACACAAACTTTTATTTTGGATGCGATTAATCGCAATTAATCGATTTGACAGCCCTACAAATATTATTTATTATTTAATAATAATAATAATAATAATCATCATCATCATTTTAATCATAATAATAACACTAAATAGATTTTTAAAAAGTAAAAAAAAAGGTAAATTGTAAAATAATAAAATATTCTTTAATATTTTATAATAATAACATTTATAATAAATCACAAAACAAATTTAAAAAAAACAATAATAATGTAAATAAAAAATAGCAATATAACAGAGTAAAAGACAAAGAAAATGATTACATGACCTTACCAAGTTGGGCAGGGCAATCATCATGAAAGTGTTTCTGGGCCAAATGTGCAAATAACTGGGCTCCACTGCAAACTTAGAGGACACAGAGAGAACGAGATGTGGGCAGATGTGTAAGGAAGACTGCCAGATAACATTGCAGTGACACTTACATCTCCGTCTTTAGGAGGCATGGTGAGCTCCATGTACCCGTGGGGAATGTACAGTACGTCTGGCTGTAATTGAAACGACTTTGCCGCAGGAAATGCTTCCTGACGGCAGAGAAAGCTCCATCACAGCCTACGATCAGTTCAGCCTGCATCTCCTTCTTCTGGCCATCAGGTCTGTTAAGAGACGAAATCTCATTTGCTTCTGTACTGAAATATGTCTAATTCACACACTGCATATCCATAGACTGAAGTGAATTTACAAACTCTTGTGATCATGTGACCCTCTCGGGCAGTCAATATATTTCAAGATATATACTAAAACTAATACATAGAAATGAATAAAAACTCTCTATATATTATTTTGTTTATTTAGTTTAGTTTAGTACTTCATAACTAATAATAACAGAATCTTTTTTTTTTTTTTGGTGACTTTTCCTTTACATGTTAAAGGTTACATGTAGGTATTTTAAAAAATATCTTGGTATTATTTTTCTGAGACAGAAAGACAGAATGTGATCGCTGTTTACCCAGTGAAGGTCATTGTTCCCGTTTTTGGACTCCAGTCCTGTAGCTTGTGATTAAAGTTCAGTGTAGTTTTGGATATGCATCTGCCGCTGCAAGAAATCAGTTCAATTCTGCATGTTTATTCAGTAAATAAAAGCAGTAAGATTCAAACAGGCTTAAATGTACAAAGACTTTGACCGCATCCCAATTCACATACTTAATGTAACACTTAGTAATATGTAATTGAAATGTTTTTCTTGAAAAAAACAACACAGTACTACTTAAATTTACTAACTTTTAGTCATTATTAAGTTTTTCTTAACTTTTACATTTTTACAAAAAAATGTACATTTAAAATAAATGTTGTTCTTTTGAATGATCTATTCATTGAAGAATCTCAAAAAAATTTATCTGGGTTTCCATAGAAATATTAAGTAGCACAACTGTTTTCAGCTTTGCCATCACAGGAATAAATTTAATTTCAAAATATATTCAAATAGAAAAAAAAATTGTACATTGTAAAAATATTTCACAATATTACAGTTTTTACTGTATTTCAGATCAAATAAATGTGGCCTAGGTGAACATAAGAGACTTCTCCAAAAACATTTAAAAATCATACCGACCACAAAACTTTTCAACAGTAGTGTAAATTTAAACTTGTTATTAAAATAATAAAAAATAAATAATAAATAAATAACTAACAGGCCAGGACTTGATTTTATCCATTAGTGATTGATCAGATCCCAAAAAGTGGGCGAATGAAGAGAGGACTTGAAAAGAAAGATATTTGGGATTATATGCAAAATAGGGACGTAGGGTTTTATCTTCAAAAGAACCCAATCGGTAATTTAAAAAAGGGACATAAGGTACCATACATAAGGTATAAAGTGGCACATTCAGTGTTTAAAATCTTTTTTGAAATGAAGTTGGTTAAATGAAATACAGAGTTCTGGCATGAAACTCTAGATGGCGCAGTCCGATGGGTCTAACTCAATCTGACGTAATGACATCATTATCACATGGCGCAGCTGATTGGTTCTCTCCTGTATTGGTAGCCAATGAGCTCGCTGCTCAACATTCAAATATAATATCTCCATCTCTCTCCTCTCCACCTGTAGCTGGTGTGTGGTGAGTGCACTGGCGCCGTTGTCCTGTGGCTGCCGTCGCATCATCCAGGTGGCTGCTGCACACTGGTGGTGGTTGAGGAGAGACCCCCCCTCGTGATTGTAAAGCGCTTTGGGTGTACAGCAATACACAATAAAGCGCTATATAAATGGATCATTCATTCATTCATTCATATATGACTAGAGCTTGCCGTAGCAGTGCCGCTTGCTTCAGAAACCCTCCACCTTCCCCAGCTCCACCTGTATAGGTCTGCTATGAGGTGATTCATGTATGCTATGGGGTTATTTCATGTATGTTATATTTGCAGCAGCAATATTCCTTACATGCTCACAGCAGCATGTTGTGGATGTATTGGCAGTAGCAAGTCTCGGTACTTGCTCTGCCGCAGCAGCAGCAGGGTAGCAGATCTATTCCGCCAAGAACAAATACATTAACATTGTCATGTACATTACCATGCCAATCCCTCCGAGAGTTGTCATGACAGAACTGTTACCTGTTAGCAGCTCCTTGTTGAGGTTGGCTCTGTCCACAGAGAGGATGTACTACAACAGAAAGAACAGCCATGTTTAGGGAACATCCAGGTTAGAGTCAGTCAACCGGGGGAATGACAACTTTAATCTCTATTATGCATGTTCTGGATTATCTGGAATATTTTAAACCTGAAATGATGGATTTATGACAGCCATGGAGTTCAGTCACCTGAAAGGCACTATAATCTACAGCTTAGATGTCTTAACTGTTTAAAAGCACCTTGACAAACACTGTTTGCAGCAGTGAGTGTGTTTTGTGAGGGGATTACATAGCAGTATTAATAAACTAATGGTTTAAAAGCAGTTCTATTTCTGTCCATCTGCTGATTTCCAGTTAACATAATCCCCGCAAACCTCACGAGGGACAAAATTAACACACAAACTGGGCCAGAGAGACCTGAGCTTTTCATCTCAGCTGGTTTCAAAGCATATTTAAGGGCTTTTTGTAGCAAAGATAACATGAAACAGTGTCTCACAACCCTTTTCCAGGCTGGGAAATATTTCCCAACAGGATATTTAGTTGTGTCAGTGGTTCTTAACAGCTTTGCTTCAGGACCAGCTTTGTTTTGTACAACAGTAAATAATATGATGACCTATCCAGGCTCGAAAATGCAAATGTATTAAATATGCTAAATTATTCAAATCATATACCTCTTACTTTTTTTATTCGTTTTTTTGTTCATAAATTTCAATTATATTATGATGATCTGCCCAAAATGCAAATGTATTAATATGCAAAATGATTCAAATTATATACCCCTTTTTTTAATTTTCCATGTGATAAATGTGTAAATAAATAATAATGAAATTATCACTTACTATTTTATAAGCTATTTTCATACATTTCAATGATATTCTGATGACATACACAGACCCTAAAAATACATAATTATTCAAATGATTTACCTATAACTTTATAACTTTTTTTTTAATGTATGTCTGATGTAAATGTTCTCAACTAGGGGGTGAACAACCCTGTAAATGTGCAACAACTTTACTACAACCTGTCATGTGACTGAGCATTTCTGAACTGCTGTGGGAAGGATCCAGAGGATAACAATTTGAAGTTACTATATTTGTGTGAATATGAACGTGTAGATCAGAAAATAGTTATTGTTACCTGTCCCTTCTTGCCATAGGGTATTGGAGAGCATTTTCCATTCACATTATGGATCATACGGGCATGCATTGGAATGCCTTTAGAGACTATCTACAAGAAAAAACAGATATGACTGGTAGTGGGAACAATATTTACACATACTATACAGTTTCATTGATGTAATGCACTACCGTTCAAAAGTTTGGGGTCAGTAATGTTCTCTTATGCTTACCAAGGCAGCATTTATTTGATCAAAACAGTAATATTGTTAAATATTACTGCAATTTTAAATATCTGAACTCTATATTAATGTATTTTCATATGTAATTTATTCCTGTGATGGCAAAGCTGAATTTTCAGCATCATTACTCCAGTCTTCAGTGTCACATGATCCTTCAGAAATCATTCTAATACACTGATTTGCAGCTCAAGTAATATTTATTATTATTATGTTGACAACATATTGCTGCTTAATATTTTTGTGCAAAACATGATGCATTTTTTTCAGGATTCTTTCAGGAAAAGTTCAAAAGAACAGTATTTATTTGAAATACAAATTTTGTAAAAGTCTTTTAATTAATTCAATACATCCTAGCTGAATAAAGGATCAAATAAAATAATATAATTTATATTTAATAGTATATATTATTCAAGTCATTGTAGTACAATACTTGGAACTAAAGCCAGAAGAGAAGGCAATGAAGAAAAAATGATTAAAATGTGGTTGAAGCCCCTTAACAAAATGCTAGACTTAACCATAAAATCTAATTTGGGAATGATCTGGGTTGATGGGAATGTTGTTGCAGGACCAACAAAGGATGTTGATCCAGGCAGATGTCCTACTTGGGTAAATCTCATTACGTATTTTAAATACAAGGGCTCACAGCAGCTCCATCCATCTAACCTAATGCCTCTAAAGCTTCAGACTGACTGTCGCACTCTATCCGATATGAAAATTCGTGTTAACCCAGGGTTGAGTTCATACGGTATTCCTGATCTGGCATTCCTGGCTCTGTCGAGCTGAAAAGTTGCACAAGTGTAAAATAACCAAATCACAGAGACACGGGACTCTGTGTGCTCACTATAAAATGCAATACTTCCTATAATGACTCTAAGTTTGACCATGTATGTACTGAGTGTAAGTAGCATTTGACCTAGTTTCACATGGTCACACTTCCTCATGTTACTTTCAACACTTCCCTCAGTGGAAAAGCCTGAGACTAGCTCAGCCATCACCGAATTCATGAGTTGTCATAGAAAATACTGTATACCAGTTGCCAAGTTCTTAGTGAAAAAGCAATTGCAAGCTAATATTGCTTCTAAAACCATCAATCTTGATAGAAAAATGCTAAATAATGAACCCAGCTGCAGGGGGATTGTCTGTTTAATAAGTGTACGATACTGTAAGCTGCTGCATGATCAACGCATCTGCTAATGGCTGCTTACTACTTATTCAAAACACTGTGCTATGCATTATTAATTCAAATGAAAAGTGCCTAGTGTCTGAGAAAATGTTGAATATGATGGTTTCAGCAACTATAAACAGCTCTTTTTTAAAGAGGACACAAATGTATGTAAAATCAGAATAAATTAACCCTACAAACACTTAACTGTGCATGAAACTCCCACAAGAAACACAGGTAAATGACTAAACCCACCTTATCCTCCATTCCCACATATTTCAAGGTCTGGCGCCCCCTATGGGACAGAGCCAAGTTGATGCTTCGACCCCTCACGACTTTTGCCTGCCGAATATCTAAAAGAATAAAAGTTTAAATGAAGAGGTTAGGAATGCATTTGAAGTTAGGATGACATTTGAAACCCTACATCTGTACAAAAATGAGATTGCGGTGGTCTATAATTGTCTAAAAGATTATAAGTGTGCTTAAAGATTTTGCCGAATGAGGTACGAATAATAAAAGTGGAGATATAACTGAGATGCAGAATGACAGCCTTAAAGTAAAGTGTCGATTAATGCTGGTGTGAGAGATAGCTCATGTCTTCACTTTCTCGAGATTCATAGACCGCAACGTCAAATCCTCGTTTTGCAAGGAAGCAGGCGTTCAATGATCCAACCTAAATTGACAGGTTTAGAACAAGAAATAGATTATTTATGACAAACTGATTCCATGTTTTTTTTTTTTTTTTGATATGTACCATGATAATATCAGTAAATGCACTGAAATACTTCAATGTGAATAGCTACTACATATCATGATACATGAAAATGGTAATCATTCACCATCATATGATACCAAATGTGCAATGATTCAGTCGCAGTACATATTTGTATAAGTGTTAAAAATTACATCAGATTTTCGAGCTTCTGAAAAGCTTGCAATTACCTATTTTTTTTTCCTTATTAACTTATACTTAACTATAAACTTTTTTAAGCATCTTAAAGAAAGAGGGATTAAATATATAATGTAGAAATGAAGACTTTGATGCATTTACTTTAATAATTTTATTTAAAATGTATAAATAGGTACTGCTGACTTTTCTCATGCTTTACCCAGCATAGACACTTGCTGACCAGCACAGGTCTAAACCAACCATATTGCCATGCGTGGTGCGTGTAGCAATCCAATAAAGACGACGAAGAAGAAGAAGAGTTCAATAATATTTAATAAACCAACGATCAGGGTACAATCCACGTTATCCACATTAAACATAGACAAGACCGGACAAACACTGGGAGCAAACACAGGGTTTAAATAAGACAGGACTAACAAGATAATTAACAATGACAAGTTAGAGAGATGAGGGGAAAATGCGTAAAACAGGGAATATGACAAGAAGACTGTGACACATATATTATATACAGACAAACAATATTCTTGTGATTTGTGACAAGTGCAATATTATTGATCATATTTTATCATCAATCTTTTTTATGTCACTCCCTTAAACATGAGATCAGAAGATCAAACCATTAAAGGAGGAAACATTTACCTTAAAGTTATGCAACTATAAACTCATAAAGACACTTGATGAAAACATAAACACATCATAACTCTGGATTCATTCATGAATATTATATTCTGAGCTTTGATGAAAGCCATGAATTGTGCATAACAGAAATATACATTTTAAATTAATTGTGTCAGCTTGTCAGAGTACACTAGAATATAACTATAAAGACTACATTTTACTAAAGTCCAGTTTTGGTGTCATTCGTCTTTCAGGATGATCATTTCATCACATCTATAGGCTAATGGAACATTTACAGAGTTTCATAACCACTTTGTCAATCATTAACATTCTTCTCATGTGAGTTACAGTAGAATTACCATCTCTTAATTATTGTGATGAACATTGGTTACATTTTAATATAATTGTCCTTTTGTTTTTTAATAGGAAACACCTCATGCTTGCGGCTGAATGCATATGATCATAACTGATGAACAACTATGCTGTGAAAAGACATCAGCGATCCGGCGCCGAGAAAAGAATAAGAAAAAAAGATGAAGCCCGTGCATCACTTTCAGGTAGCCTACATTCATAATCCTGTGAATCTTTTTTGGCTGTTGACGTTAATAACGTGTTTTTTAATGTCGGTGATAATTTACCAACAACGCATCTAATATTCTCTCTGACTTTCCATGTTCCCTTACAAAAAATAGCATGGTTTTACGAATAAAACCAAAAATCATGGTTCATGGTAACCACAATTTAACCATGGTTTTGTTACTTCAAATAATAGTTTACAAAGAAGTATTAAGATAATATTTTTTGTGGTTTTAAAATCAGACCTAAGCCAACAACAGCCTTTAAAATGACTTAAAATGCATTATATAAAACAATGAGGCAATAATGATTGGTTAATTAATAATTAAGTGCATGGATTCATTGAATAACACTGTTAAATACATAATGTAATACAAAGTAAACAATTTATGTGCATTACATATTATTACAAATGCTTGCAAAGGGAGCCAAAGGCCTGGTAACTGCTGCTTACACTTACAGGACAATCAAGTACTTTAATATTGACTAAGCATTTAATTAAAATATCCACTTAATCTTTCATTTTTGGCCACCTTTTTGCAAAGAAATGCGACAGCCTCAATAATTTCTTCAAAAAAAAAAACATGTGGACATCACAACCTTTACAAAAAAATAACCATGGTTTTATCGTAGTAAAACTGCTTAGTTTTCTTTTGCGTGATTTCTGAATGCTTAATGACTATAAAATCAATCAGACAACTGTATTAATAAAATAATAGCCATAGGTAACTGTCTAGAGCTACAATTGTAATTTGTAAATAATACAACATAATTACAAGTTATTTATTTATTTACTTTTATATTTCATTAAAGTTCTATTTTGACCCCTATAGTAGGTGTTTTTTTTTGTTTTGTTTTTACATCCATAATATTTGAGGAGGGGGCACAACAATACAATTCTGCTTAGGGCACCCATTTGGCCAGCAGCAGCCCTGAAGTTACATAAAATATAACGTGATGAGATTTTGCCTCAACCAAAACTATTCACTCTGGAACAAATAATAGATGAATGAAACCAAAGACTACCCGTGAGATTTACACAAAACAAATTATATCTCAAGTTTAACCACTGATGAGACATCAGAGTCAGTGGCAAATTCCAGAAGATCTGGCCGAGGTGAGGTTGCTCTGACGCCCTGGAGCTCGCATCTCCGAAAACGTAAAGCAAATTTTCAAATAGACATTATCTTTATTAACAAACCGCACTGGCCTTGTTTTTTGAGTACAACCATACTGTAAGCTATTCAATACCAGTTGATAAACATTACATTAGAAATAATATGATTAAGTGCTGTCACAAACAGTAACTTTTACAAGAAACATTTAATACTTTGTGCAAAATGTTTATTTTTTACTTTTAAAAACATTTTATATGTATTAATTTCACCACCTTGGCCATGATCCAATTTTATTCCAGGCCATTTCATAAATGTTTTAACATAGAAAGTTTTGTTTTTCAAGATTTCAAGTCAAAAGTAATTGAAGCCCAATTAAAGGTAGGGTAGGCGATTTCGGAGAGGTCCCGTGAGATTTACACAAAACAAATTATATCTCAAGTTTAACCACTGATGAGACATCAGAGTCAGTGGCAAATTCCAGAAGATCTGGCCGAGGTGAGGTTGCTCTGACGCCCTGGAGCTCGCATCTCCGAAAACGTAAAGCAAATTTTCAAATAGACATTATCTTTATTAACAAACCGCATATTTGAAGTCTAAACAAGCACATTCTCACTCTTAAAACTGCATCATTCCGTGACACAAAAACAGTAGGCCTATTATTTTCAAAATCATAGTGGATTTGGGCGCCTGCCATTACACTGGCTGTGAGAGAATCAGAGAAAATACAGGAAGCGGAGTGATATACATATATATATATATATATATATATTTTATTCCAGGCCATTTCATAAATGTTTTAACATAGAAAGTTTTGTTTTTCAAGATTTCAAGTCAAAAGTAATTGAAGCCCAATTAAAGGTAGGGTAGGCGATTTCGGAGAGGTTAGCTTTGAAAGCATAAGATCCCACTCTCCCTGCAAATCACTCTCCAAAGCCAGGCCTCCTCCAAAACACATGAACGCGCACAGAGGCTAACCAGCGACACGATGAGAGACGGCGTTTGTGGAGGTTTGAATGCAACGCTGTCAGATTACCTCGTGTCTCATTCAACGGTGAGAAAACTTTACAGTACACAACGCATAATATTAATAAGGGTGCACCGAGGTATGCAAATACATACGTTGACAGGCAGGTAGGACAGCCTATAGCCTAGCCCTCGGACCGAGGGATATGATTGGACGAATATTTTATGGTCTTATGTCTTCTTCCACAGAAAATATAAATACATATAAATACAGTTAGACCACTTATGATGATTGCTATCAGGATGTGAAGAGACTTATATATATATATATATATATATATATATACAGAGCTGGGTAGTAATTGATTACATGTAATCTGGATTACGTAATCAGATTCCAAAAATTTGCCTATACTTGCAATTAGATTAAATTACATTTTAAAATACTCGGAATCAGACTACAGTTACTTTTTTATTGATTAGATGATTACATATTATTCATGCAATAGCAATAAAGTATTTATAATTTATTGATTCTCCCTAATTCTTTTTTTTTTTCACCTTTTTAAATTGTCCTTTCTAAAATATCCTACCGCTTATAGACAGTACATTCAGAAAGTCTTCCAGTTTTGTGGATATTCACACATTTGAATGAACATAGGGTTATTTAACCATGTATTACTTTGTCTTTGAAGGCTTGTCTTTCAAACACATTAAAATGCACAAATTCACTTTATTTCTTATTTACATGTAAATAATACAAGCATTCCCACATTTTTTGTCAGCCGAACCTCTTTCACTTAATATAATTACTTGAAGTACCCCTGAGCTTTTAAAATAAATATTTTAATAATTAAATATCACATTTGCATGTTCACGGTTAATGGTCACATGACATGCAGGTAAACAAATAAAATACATTTAGTAAGTGTTTTATTTTGATTGATGTTATTTTAAAAATGAAAAAAAAAATCCAATAATAACATTTATTTCAAAAATAAATTTGTTTCAATTTTACATTTTTATGATTTAATTAATTATTTGCTTGCTTTTCATTAAACTCACAAACCCCTTGCAGTACCTTTATGAACCCCAGTTTGGGAAACCTTGATAATGTAATGTAATGTTTAAGTCAGTAACAACAAATGGAATATATTTTCTTTTTCTTTGCATTTTTATATGGATATGGTACAAGATTATCCTATTTAAATCAATGTGATAAACAAGTTACTGTAGGTCAAAAGTAATCTAAAAGTAATCAAAAAGTAGTCTGATTACAAGAAACATTTAATACTTTGTGCAAAATGTTTATTTTTTACTTTTAAAAACATTTTATATGTATTAATTTCACCACCTTGGCCATGATCCAATTTTATTCCAGGCCATTTCATAAATGTTTTAACATAGAAAGTTTTGTTTTTCAAGATTTCAAGTCAAAAGTAATTGAAGCCCAATTAAAGGTAGGGTAGGCGATTTCGGAGAGGTTAGCTTTGAAAGCATAAGATCCCACTCTCCCTGCAAATCACTCTCCAAAGCCAGGCCTCCTCCAAAACACATGAACGCGCACAGAGGCTAACCAGCGACACGATGAGAGACGGCGTTTGTGGAGGTTTGAATGCAACGCTGTCAGATTACCTCGTGTCTCATTCAACGGTGAGAAAACTTTACAGTACACAACGCATAATATTAATAAGGGTGCACCGAGGTATGCAAATACATACGTTGACAGGCAGGTAGGACAGCCTATAGCCTAGCCCTCGGACCGAGGGATATGATTGGACGAATATTTTATGGTCTTATGTCTTCTTCCACAGAAAATATAAATACATATAAATACAGTTAGACCACTTATGATGATTGCTATCAGGATGTGAAGAGACTTTCAACCAGCATAACAAAAATGTTTTTGAACCAAATCACCCACCCTGCCTTTAAGAGCAGATGTTTATGAAACTTTATGACTTATAATGTTGAATGAGTTTTGTTGTGCATCAAAATAGATCACGCATTTGTAAAAATGATGAGGTAGCCTACACAGTGCAAGCATGGTCAAAGAACAGATGGCAGAGAATAACATCAGTGTAGGTTGCAAAATATTTATTAAGCCATAAGTTTAATAAAGTAACAGAAGAGCATAGCAATAAATAATTGAAATGGTAGTAGGTTCATGTATTTTAGAATATTTTATATTTGCTCTGCTATTGGAAATCGCTATTGGATTATTTAGCTATAATCATTCAGATGTTCTGGGAATTTTGGGTTCACTGTGCAAATCATTAAAGCTTGTTATAATTTGTGAATGTATATTTGTTTGTAAAATTGTTTAAATATTTTTATATTGGAAACATGAAAAAAGACATTTCAGCAACATGTTTTTCAGCAGTGTATGACTTTATAATAGTTAAACCAAACAGCACAGCCAGAAAACATGGAGAAAATTCTGACTCGGAAAAGGACAAGTTAACATGGCTCATCACACCAGTATCAAAAAATGATTAGTTCACAGATACATTTATACAAGTTCATTCAACAAATGGTAAAGGTACAAAGGTATAACACAAAGGCACAACAAACTGAAATCAGTGTGCACAACTAGCTGAAGTTTGCTGTGCTTTATCCTAACATTAAACAAAGTGAATGTCTGCAATCATTTAGTCAGGGACGACTGCACAAATCTCATGAATATTTATGTATTCTCCGCCCACTGAAATCGAAAATCTCTTAACACCGAGAGCCTGTGCCATGATGGTAGTTGAACAAATTTAGAGTTACAGGATTAGTTTCGAGTTGACAAAACCAAACCACTCCAATCTGGCTTTGTTGGTATGATGCTGATCATCAACTTTCTTTGTCAACTCAGGCTTTGATGAGTTTGTGAAGCACGTGCACATGAATGTGTGACATCAGTGGCGAACAGCCAAAACAGCAAGGGTGATTCACTTCTCGAGAGATTCAAAACTCTTTTGCTAAAGGTTAAAGGGATAGTTCACCTTCGGTTGCTGGTCCCCATTGACTTCTATAGTATGGAAAAAAACACACTATGCAAGTCAATGGGGACCAGCAGAAGGTGAACTATCCCTTTAAGGGATTGAAGAATGTGAGGAATTTAAACGCATTTAAACTGAAGAAAGTACTTGTCCATGAACGAGGACAAAGAAAAGAAATGATCTTGCTCTGTCAGTGCAGTCACAAGTGAAACTTGTGAAGTTTGTTTATATAGTTGATAAAATATAGCAATAGAGACTCGAACATGTAAGGTCACATGTAGTCATTTTTAAAGCATTATCTATTGATTCTACAGCTTATTTATATTACATATGATCTGTATATATTAATATTAATTTAAAATAAATGCTTTATTATAATTGTTAAACTAAAATTGCTTGTGTGTAATGGATTAATAACAATATAAATCATATAATAATTATATAAATCATGTATAAATCACATAAAATAATTCAAAGTAATTATAATTAAAGCCAGACAAGTTTGTTGTTAAATAATTTATTTATTTTACTATATAGTGACCTTTAATTTGGAGGAAGAGATACTGGGGGAGTGACTTTTCTGTGTCAGACATGTGTCACTTTGCTCACATCTGATTTCAGTTTGAGATCTCTTACCCAGAACAAAACCTGCCCTGGAGCAGGTTAGCTGTGGAGTGTAAGTTACTATGGTAATGAACGCCGCTAAAAGCCAAGCCACTTTCATGGTTCCTACAACCCAGGATTGGTGCAAACTAAACTGAAACTTACCTGGCTAGCCAGCTAATCCGGCTTCATGGTACAGGCCCTGGATCAGCAGATCGCCGCTTATCAGACCTTTAATGTTAGTCCAGTGTGATGGTGATCAAACTCAACCAAGCTTCACACACTCACTCAAACACACTCACACTCACACACACACACACACACACACACTCACACTCACATGGTTTACATGAGATCAGTAGAGTCATAATCAGAGATATGTGTGTGTGTATATATATATATATATACACACACACACATATCTATAGTCATAAAGTCATAATAGCCAAAAAATTATAATTTTTAATCATCCTGCTTTCATTATATTTCATTATAGTTGGTAATACACCCCAAACAACAATCATAACTTTGGAAACTAACGAATTTAAACTCGGCTCATATCAAGGATAAGTGTAAGGTTCACATTCTTAACAATTGTAATATCACCACCTAGTGGAAGTGATTAAAACTACATCGATTCGTGTTCGACGTCAGGACGTCACTTGGAACACAGAGGCATCCACAACGTGATTACGTCAACTCTCATATGGGTGGGCCAGTCTTTTTAATCGGTCATGACTATTTGAGACATATTTTAGCAACCGTTGTGATTCGACAATATTTGAAGTACTCCAAATACTTAATAACGAATTCGGGAATTTACCGCACAAAAAACTGCCGTGACCCGGATTCGAACCGGGGTTGCTGCGGCCACAACGCAGAGTACTAACCACTATACGATCACGGCGAGCCACCTACAGGACGAACGCATAGGCGAAAATATAGACAGATGATTGTTAAATCAGCCACATAGGCTGCGTTTTACAGTCTCTTTAAATTCACGGAGCATACTGATGAACAGCTGTTCTTATTTTCATGTTGTAAAACAATACATTTGTGCGTAAAAGTGTAAGTTCACCACTAATTCATGACTGAGACAGTTGTCCCTTTCTATTTTAATATACTTTCAAATGTAATTTATTCCTGTGATACGAAGCTGGATTTTCAGCATCATTACTCCAGTCTTCAGTGTCAGATGATCCTTCAGAAATCAATCTAATATGCTGATTTATTATCAATGTTGAAAACTGCTTAATATTTTTATAGAACATGTGATACTTTTTTTCAGGATTCTTTGATGAATAAAATGTACAAATCTTTTCTAGCAACACAAGTCTTTGCTATCAATAATTAAACATATCCTTGCTGAATAAAAGTATTATTTTCTTTCAAACAAGAAAGAAAAAATATATATACTGACCCCAAATTTTTAAACGGTAGTGTATATTGTTACAAAAGAATTCTACTTTAAATAAATGTTGTTCTTTTTAACTTTTTATTCATCAAAGAATTTTCAGGATTCTTTTATGAATATAAAAAAAGAAAACTGCATTTATTCAAAATGGAAATCTTCTGTTACAATATGCACTACCATTCAAAAGTTTGGAGTCAGTACATTTTTTTTCTTTCTTTTTTTTGAAAGTAATAATGAATACTTTTGGATGTGTTAAATGGATAAAAAGTGATAGTAAAGACTCATATTGTTAGAAAAGATTGTAATTTTAAATAAATGCTGTTCTTTTTAACTTTTTATTCATCAAAGAATCCTGAAAAAAGTATTACAGGTTCCATATATACATATATATATATATATATATTAAGCAGCACAACTGTTTCCAACATTGATAATAAATAAGCATAATGTGACACTGAGGACTGGGGTAATGGTAATGGTAAATTCAGCCTTGCATCACAGGATTAAATTATATTTTAGAGTACATTAAAATAGAAAATGATTATTTTAAATTGCAATAATTTTTCACAATATTACTGTGTTTTTTCTGTATTTTTGATCAAATCAATGCAGACTTGATGAGATGAGCATTAGATGCTTCTTTATAAAACATAGGCCCAAAAGATCTTACTGATCCCAAACTTTTGAACGGCAGTTTATATATATATATGCATAAATGTATGATGTTCACTATCTATATTTGAATAAAAGTGCATGTTTAATGTTATTGTTACTCAATTAAAAAAAACCTCAAATAACAAAATAACACTGAGCATAACACTAGGCTAAAACTTCTCAGATATCCAATTTTTGGACTCTTTCTCTAATTCAATTCATTTTCCAGTTACACCCAAATAACATAAGGACGCCTGGAAACTACCTTTAACTTTTTACTTTTTAACATGCAGTAAATTCCAGGTTTTCCATAAAACAATGATGTTGTGATGTGTTCTTGTTCTTGTCTGAGGTTGTCATGACAGTGACACTCAATCACCATCAACAAAAGAATAAATCAATAAGGGATTAGATCAGTAAGAGTTTTAAGATTATGTCACTAGCGAATCATAATTTTATTTATTTATTTAGTCATTTAGCAGACGTTTTTATCCAAAGCGACTTACAAATGAGGACAATAAAAGCAGTCAAAACTAACAAAAG
>NW_015557049.1:1282734-1297149 GCF_001515605.1 Sinocyclocheilus anshuiensis | reverse complement strand
GAGAGAGAGAGACAAACAGAGAGACAGAGAGATGGAGAGAGAGAGAGAGAGAGAGAGAGACAGAGAGACAGAGAGATGGACAGCCGGATGCTTAAATCAGGGGTGTCTCTTTAAATACTCAACGTGCTCGCCACTAGACGGGGATGTGGGTGTGGTCTGTTTCGTAACGTCAATCGTCGACAAGGCGTGACTAAGCAATTCCAACTACTTCAGGGAAACAAATGGGTATTTTAAACATTTCTGATATCAATACATGTTCCACATATATGTAATGGTTAATATCTCATATTAGTTGTAAATTGATGAACGGCACGTAAAAGCGGCTTGCGGCTGATCTGAGGTTGATTGGTTTTGTCTGCAGTAATCATGGCGTCCAGACGTCTTCGGCAGAGTTTTGTTATCCTGTACTGAAGTATGCAGAAATGTGTTAGCCGGAAGGACTTTACAGCGAGTTATCTTCAGATTTTATTATATTTTCCACAGTTTTCATTCGAACTACTAGGTAAGTGTTGAATATATGCTTTGTGGTTTCGTTCGTTCAGCGGCGGCCCGGTAACGTTACGCTGGCGTCGAGCGCGCTAGCTTTAGCATATGACAGAATATTATACAATGTTTCAACATTTTTTATTTTAATTCTGAAAATGTTTGTCACTCGAATTTCTTGTTGATTTTTATATAACACAACAGTAAGTCAGTTTAAAACTTAAAGCCGCACGAAAACGATGGAAGCCGACTGGACAGTTTAAACTGGACTAAACTTGGACTTAAACTAAACATACCCGCACATAACGAAATCACTTACACTTAAACTAAACCAGTGTACTAAACTTAAGCTCAATCGAAGTCCTCAACTTACTCTTAAACGAAACAGTTTAAATGTACACGTCAACCAAAGCACTAAAGTTTCGCTTAAACTGTAAGACTAAACTTGCACTCGAACTAAACCACTAATCTAGTTGACTGAACTTAAGTTTCAAATAACTAATGGACACTTAAAAGTACTAACAGTTAGGCTTAGGTAATAACCCTTTAATTGAACGAGCTAAACTAATCCTAAAGGACGAAATTTTCACTTAAAGCTAAATTTACAGACTTAAACCTAATTTGAATTAAAGGGGACGTTAACATTTAAATGACATTTTAATTCACATTCCAATCTAAATGGTTTCCATATGTTCGATTGTGTTTTTTTTTTCTGTATTTTTGTTTTGGGGCTGAAATTTACTTGACATGTGGAGTGTGTTTGCCTTTTGAAATTCCTCTTTAGGGGAAGTAATTCTTAAAGCGTTAGTTTGATAATGCCTGACCTCTTAACTTTGTCTTTTTTTATTTTTTTTTTATCCAGACTTGTCTCAGCTCTGTCCATTAGAATGAGTGATCCGGCTGTAAAGAGGGTGGTGAGTGATATCATTCGCTCTCCAGAAGACAAACGGGAGTATCGAGGACTTGAGTTTTCAAATGGGCTGAAAGCCATTCTCACCAGTGACCCCACCACTGACAAATCATCAGCCGCGCTGGATGTCCACATAGGTAAACAGGAAGAGTGTTTCTTTATTGTTTGCTCCATTTTGCGCACATTTCTCCACTTATTGTTTTGTGCTCCCTTCTATTTTAATGCAGGCGATTTATTACTAACGTGAAGGACATCTTAGCCTCAAGTCTTCATTATTGGCCATCAATAACTGCGTTTAACTGAATTGATTGGGTTGCCTCTGTCTGTCTCTCTATAGCTTTCAACTTCAGAAAAAGCAACTTTTAATAGTCCAGACCTTGGCAGCTGCCCTTGTCCTGGTTTTATGTCTTTGTTGTAGAGAGAAACCCACGAGAGATTTGAATAATTTTGTTTCTGAGCAGACCACTCTGCACAAGTCATTGAAGGCTTCCTTGTGTCACTTTGAATCTTTTCAGCCCTTTAAGAAAATAAAAGTGTAACTTTAAACAATTGATTTGAATTACAGCTGGAGCGTCACAGATTTATGGGTGGGCTTAACTGATGCCAGGAAGTGCAGCTTTCAGCAATCAAATCACTTTATAAAGCAAGAGTGTTTAAAGAACTGTCCATTGAATGAAATGTTGAAATGTGTAAGAAGAGATATACATTAGATAGAAAGATGTGTCATTGCTTTTCTTTAATACTTACTTATTACATTTTAAAAGAGCTTTTTGATAATAAGGCCAGAATCACATTTGAATGCATTGAGGTCATGTATTTTTTTCTTTTCCTAGGCTTTGTTCATGAATTTTCAATCCAAAAAGGATAAAAGGACTAGCTTAACAAACAGATTCAATAATTTAGACAATGACACAATGCTGTCAGTGGTCCTTAATGAAAAATAAACTGAATTTGGTTAAAACATTCATAAATCAGTTTGTGAAAATTGCTGCATTTATTTCAATGTAACAATGTTTTACATGGGATTTGTGCAAATTCATTCTCCTTGTGTTGCATGAATTTGTTTCTTGAAAATACATTCATTTTCAACAGAGTTTGAGTTGAAATACTGATTTGCTGTAAGTGATTCTAGTGTAAATTGTCCTATTGAATTGAGTAACATTGTTTTGCAAACAACTTACACATTTGTGTTCATATTTTATTTTATTTTATTACTGTTCAGGCTACAAACTAAATGGATTTGAATTGAATTTGTGCTGCCTGTCTGAACAATGCCTAAAGACTTGGAAGCCTACCTGTCTGACTGACTAGTATATTATGGTTCAGCTGGTTGTCTAAGTGTTTAATGCCTTTAATACTGTAGCTCACCTTCATACAGACCTTTGTGTAACTATGGATTTAAGCATGAGGTTCTTGAATATGCCTGAACCTGTTGTCATCCAGTGAAGTCAACTCGAATTACAAGTTTGTCAAGCACACTTTTTGTGTCATAGTGCAAGCTAGCGGTATTTTCTTGCGCTGCTTAATCTCCTGCTTTTCTCTTCTTACTATCCTGCAGGTTCTTTGTCAGATCCCGAGAACATTTCAGGATTGGCCCACTTCTGTGAGCACATGCTGTTTCTAGGCACTGAGAAGTACCCCAAAGAGAATGAGTACAGTCAGTTTTTGAGCGAGCATGCCGGCAGCTCTAATGCCTTCACCAGTGGAGAGCACACTAATTACTATTTTGACATATCCCATGAGCATCTACAAGGGGCTTTGGACAGGTAAATGAATCCAAAAAAAAAGAGCAAATGGTGAATTATTAAAGAGCCATCTGGAATGCTGGTCTGTTTTAGATGCTGAAGAGTGATGTGTACGCTGTTTGAACTTATGAAAACGCAAACCGGGTTCAGACCTTCAGGTGTCACGATGCCTTTCGGTGTGGAGTTACATGTCCAGGAGGAATCGGGTTGCTGGGATATAGAGAGGAGAGTTTCCCCCAGAGCCCATCTGCTCCTGTGACCCAGAACACCACCTGCTTATTGTAACATTTGAATGATTCATGATAAATCTCCAAAAACTGGGTCATGACTCAGAATTTTGCGAACATATCAGTGGACACTTTAGAAAGCACTTTGTACGTGTTTGACAGGTAGGAATGTGAAGGATACATTTTGAGGGTGTGGAAAAAGATGAGGCAATCATGTCTGATTGCCTCAGCTTTTTCCACACCCTCAAAATGCGACCATTTGAAATCAGTCGGACACATAGCGAATTGGATGTCTGAAAGCACACCTGCACCCGCCTCTCTGAAATTCTCATTGGTCAGCAGATGTATATATACATGTGTTGTGTAGCAAAAGTTAATATTCTTAACTGTTGTTTGCAGTACGGAATGTCACTTTTGCAAACTGCATTGCATGTTTTGCAATGCACAATCCTTGAAGTCATTGGATTCATATGAGCTTTGATGCGTCTTAAACTCTAGTTTGTATTGTAGGTGCACTTAAGCTTGCCATTTGTCCATTTTATTGTCAGTCTCGCCAGATTATAGTGGGATTATGGTGACTTAAAGACTGTGACTTTGTTGTATTAATTTTATTTGAAATCTATATTTTTGGCCCTATTCCATATTTAAGGTGTTCTTTCCCCCTTGCATATTTATGATAAACTGCGCAGATCAGCATGTCACTTGCAGCAGTGTTAGTTACTGTGTACATTTATTTGCATGGCAGTTGCCATTCATGTCAATTTGCATGTTTTTAATTTCAGGTTTTATTTATACAAATGTGAGACATTTGTATAAATACAGTTGTAGGCTAACATTTGATTGTTCAAACAGACTTATTCTAAATAGTGCATTAAATGTTTTTTGACTGACTTTGTCTCGTAGATTTGCCCAGTTCTTTCTCTGTCCGCTGTTTGATGAGAGCTGTAAGGACCGAGAGGTGAACGCAGTGGATTCAGAACATGAGAAGAACCTCATGAATGACGCATGGCGGCTTTTTCAGTTGGAGAAAGCCACTGGGAACCCCAAACATCCTTTTAGCAAGTTTGGCACTGGTATGGAAATGCTTCATGCTTGATTTAATCTCTTTCGTGTGTATATACTGTCCCATCATCTCTGTTTGAAGACCTAAGATCATTTGAAACATGCCTTTTTCCCATCACAGGGTACTGTAATTGTCTATACTTCATTCTCAGTGAAGGACAGTGGAAAGATAGAGGATAATGTCTAGATCAATATAGCCTAATCTTCTTTGAGGAGATTTATTGTGCCCAGAATAGCCAGATGGTGGCAGGCTTGAGTTATATAAGGTTTGCTTACTCTTAAAAAAATAAATAAATAAAAAGTGGTATGCTCTGTCCTTTATCCTCATGCTAACCAGCACCATTCAGAGAAAAACTGTTCATTCAATTGATGAAATGAATGCTGTCAATCAAATGTTTATTTGTAACTACATCAGCCTTTCTTTAGAAAGTTTAAGGTTTCGCTCCAACCTATTGAGTTCAAAATACAACTATTGATGTAAGACAAATTTAAGTCCAATAAAATGCTCTCCAACAGATGTATATGTTAGTGTTTTGCAGCAAAAGGTAATATTCTTAACTTGTTTGCATTACGTAATGTCACTTTTGCTAATTGTTTGCATTTTTTATTTTTTTTTGCAAAGCACAATCCTTAATCAGTGGATTCATGTGCTTCATAAGGAATTCATAAGAGCAGACGGGTAACACACTGATCTGACAAAACCCAACAAATGTGTTTGTTGCCATTTGTCTGTGTCTGTCAGTGCAGTGTGAATTGACCTTAATTAAATACCACCTACCACTCATATAATGGTACAGCAACAGTTTAAAGATTTAAATAAATGCCCTAATGATGTCTGTGGGCCACTTCATCAGAACAGTCACCCTCAGATCTTGGTTGAATTCATATGGCCACGCTCCAAAGCGAACACAGGTTCACTTTCTTCATCAACTCTTTTGAGTCAGGCAGGTCTGTAGCCGTAGGTGAAGCTTGTGTAAATTTAAAGTTGTCTTAATCTCTTGGTACAAACTGTCAAGTGCCTATTGACTGTCCTTTATATTCTTATCAGTGGTTGTTGTTTTACACTAATTTATTTGTGTTTTGTGATTTTTGTCTCTAAGGCAATAAGTTAACCCTTGAGACAAGGCCATCTAAACAGGGCATCGATATCCGTGAGGAGCTGCTCAAGTTTCACTCCACCTACTATTCCTCCAACTTGATGGGATTGTGTGTGCTGGGCAGAGGTCAGTCATTGGCCACATAACCATCTTAAATCGATTTCTTAAATTTGCACTTGCTAGTGGATGAAGAACATTTCCTCTTTTAAATCTGCAAAGTATTCACATTGTTAAATAAAAAAACTAAAAATCCAAAAATCTGAAACAAACAGCCTCAGATTTTTGTATGTAAATGTAGCTGACATTAAACACAATGATCTGTGAGCTCCATTCAAGCCACGGCAGATTTTTCACTTCAGTCTCAGTCTGACACTGAATCTTTCATGAGATCTGCCTTGTTCTTTGTCATTCTGATGAATGATTCATGATTTGTTTTTGCGCAGACTAGTATGTATTATGAAGGGTGCAGAGATTAAGTTTTCAGTTTGAGTTTAACATTGTGTCTCACGTTTTTTCAGAGTCGCTGGATGATTTGACATCTATGGTGGTGAAGCTTTTTGGAGAGGTTGAGAACAAGACTGTCCCTCTCCCAGAATTCCCATCACACCCTTTTCAGGAGGAACACCTGAGGGTGAGATCTAAACCTCAGTCATGCACCCTACACCCTAAACCTGCTTCTTGTTGGAGACATCTAACAGAAATGCTTTATCAGAACTGACCTTTTGGTATTATACACTTCCATTCAAAGTTTGACGTCAGTAAGATTTAATATTTTTTTAAAGAAGTCTTACACTAAGCAAGAGTGCATTTATTTAATAAAAATACAGTAAAAACAGTAATGTTGTGAAATGTTATTGCAAATAAAATAACTGTTTTCTATTTAAATTTAAAAAAAATGTAATTTATTCCTGTGATGCAAAGCTGAATTTTCAGCATCATTACTCCAGTCTTCAGTGTCACATGATCTTTCAGAAATCATTCAAATATTTTGATTTGCTGCTCAAGAAAATTGATCAGTGTTGAAAACAGTTGTACTGCTTAAAATATTTCAGAATTAGTTGTTGAATAGAAAGTTCAAAAGAACAGATTATTTAAAATGATTCAAATTAATCATTGTTCGATTACATTTAAATGATTATCAATTTGATGCATTTTTTGCTGAATAAAAGTATTACTTTCTTAAAATCTTACTGAACCCAAACAGTAGTGTAAAGTTAATGACGGGTAATGTCCTTTGAGTTTGTGAATGAATAATTCTACTGCATTAAACCCATGTTTGTAGTAGGGCTGGGCAGTATATCGAGTTTGTACGATATATCAATATTTTCTTTATAAACGATGCAATATGAGGCTATACCGTTTATATCGATATACAGTAGTTTGATACGAGCGCATCTGAAAATATAGATGAGGACACAGACTGAGCTGCTGTGGAGAAAGCACATAATCCAATTTGTTCTAAATATGTGACAAGCTTCATATTAAGGCCTTTAAAAACTGATAAGACATAGTTTCACATGTTAGTTTAAGCGGCTCGGCCCATCATATGCTCTGACAGAAAGACTGTGTGTGCCGGGAACCGCGGGACCCGACCGGATTTTTTGGTGGTGGTCGGTAACTCTGGTGTAATTTGAACGGGAGCGGGCGGTCTAACCAGAACAGGCAGGTTGTTGATGAGTGACAGAGCAGAATAAGGATGGAGCAAAGTGTGGATGCGCTGTCCTTGAAGGACGTTGAACTCGGTTTTGTTAATATTTTGCTTAGCCTATAATTTGAAATGAAAGATGTTTTATTTATTTTTCTCTGCGACAATTTTCCTACTGTGTTAACAGAAAAATGTCAAACGAATTTAGTATTTTGACAAGACGAATAAAAATAGCTAATAGGCTGTTTTTGTACAACCTACTTTTTTTTTTTTCTTCTCTCTGCAACACTTTTTCCCTATTGTGTTGTCAATGTTAAACGAATTGTGTCCTGACAAGACGAATAAAATAACATACAATTTTGTGCAGACTACACTTTTATTTGTCAGCCTATATCTCTTTCTTTCAGTAGCAGAAATTTTAATGTGAGATTCTGGAAACGAGATCTAAATTTAGCGGGAACGGTCGGGAAGAGAATTATTCTAAGTGGACAGCTAAAATAGATTTTTTTTTTAATACAAAAACGAAAATACCGAGTTATATACAGTATATCGCAAATCGGTCAAAAAATACAGGGATATGAATTTTTGCCCATATCGCCCAGCCCTAGTTTGTAACACATAATTTCCTTTTCTTTTAAGGAATGTTCTCTGCTACTCTTTTATGTACTCAATTTTTCTTTCTTCCCCGGTGCAGACTACACTTTTATTTGTCAGCCTATATCTCTTTCTTTCAGTAGCAGAAATTTTAATGTGAGATTCTGGAAACGAGATCTAAATTTAGCGGGAACGGTCGGGAAGAGAATTATTCTAAGTGGACAGCGAGTGAACAAAGATTGAATATGGAGCGGGTGGGTGCGGAATAGAACCTTGCGGGAGCGGGACTAAAAAAACAGTCCCGTGCAGACCTCTACCTTCTGCTTTGGGATTCTCTGCTAAAACTTCAGACTTCAGTGAACGAGCACCACCGCGCGCATGTGCGCCAAACAGACAGAGCGCAATTAAATAGGAGTGCAATAATTCTGACTAAAATATACATTTCGCTCAAATATTTGTAGTTGGACAATAAATGTGACATGTAGAATTTCACATAATTTCCTTTTCTTTTAAGGAATGTTCTCTGCTACTCTTTTATGTACTCAATTTTTCTTTCTTCCCCGCAGCAATTTTATAAAGTCGTGCCTATCAAGGACATTAGAAACTTGTATGTGACCTTCCCTATCCCAGACCTGCAGAAGTACTACAAATCAAATCCAGGTCATTATCTGGGCCATCTGATCGGACATGAGGGTCCAGGGAGTCTTTTGTCTGAGCTCAAAGCTAAAGGTGAGAGAGTTTGTCAGGAAAGGTAGCTTTTTCTTTGAGTGCCCAAATGATAAAATGTGCAAAAAATTAAAGATAATTTGCCACTAAGACATCAAATTAGCATTTGACTGGTAAAATGGCTTGGTTACATAAATTTTAGATCTCAGCCATGCATTGTGTCCATGGATTCATGGATGCACTGTGTCTCTCCTCAGGATGGGTGAACACGCTAGTCGGAGGCCAGAAAGAAGGAGCCAGGGGATTCATGTTCTTCATTATTAATGTGGACTTGACAGAAGAGGGGCTGTGTAAGGACCTAGAGTGTTTTTGTGTGTGTTTTGGTGCTGGTCAGTAGGTTTTTGATGGCTTGAGTTGTATTTCCTGTGTCTCTAGTGCATGTCGAGGATATCATCTTCCACATGTTCCAGTATATTCAGAAGCTGCGGACAGAGGGCCCTCAAGAGTGGGTCTTTCAGGAGTGTAAGGTATGAACATGCTTGTTAAAGTAGAGTCCTGCAGTGCAAAGAGTGGAAAGACTTGTGAGTTCCAGTCATAGAAATGGAATTTACTGTGTAAATGGCCGGTCACACTACACATTTCGTTCCATTGACTTCCATTCATACGCATGCGAATGCGGGAGAGTGGAAACGCAAGCTCATGCGAAGTTGTTCCAAAGTTCAAGTTTGGTGAACTCTGACCTGAGAATTCATATGACGTGAAAACGTGACCAATAGAAGATCGATTGCCAAACCATGACCTTGTAGCTGAATTAAAAAACATAAATATAAAATGGCAGCGCTGCAGAAAAATGGAGTAGATTGTATATTTTTACATTTTGGATTTATTATTATTGTTGAATTACATTTTTTAAAAACATGCTGCAGAGCATGACGATATCGCGTTGCAGCGTCAAAAGAAATTTTGCATGATGCAAGTCTAGTGTGACCGCGGATTAATGCAAATGTCATGGAATTGTGCAAAATTTAGATTAATAAATCCAAATTAGAGCCATACACTTAATCAAATCATGAAATGGACTAGTGTTTGTGAATATTAATCCTTGAAAAGACTATTTAAATATGAAGTTGACATGTTTTGTGTGTCTTCAATACAACTCACCAAAAAATAAGTTTGGTTTAACTTGAAGAAATTATGAGAAATGTTACTATTGTACTGTAGAGTGTACTTCTTAAAGTAATAATAGCACTAAGACAAATACAGTTTATTGAAACATTATTTTCAAAGGATTATCACACAATTATTTGTCCGTTATTTAACTGTAAACCTCTGTTGTGCAGCACATTTTGCCAAATAATGAAAGAAATTGATCAAATTTAATTTGTAGGCATTTCAAAAGATTTAGTAAATTCTTTTATGCATTTATTTGAACTATTTGAAAGGCAACCTAGAAAAATTTTTACTGAAAACAGAATTTGGGAAAATTTATTTCATAGGGCCCTTTTAAGGACTGGTTTACCCAATAATTAAAATTCATTATGTACTTTATCTTGTTTTTTTTTTAAACATCTATGACAAACACCAGGTAAATTTTCATACAGTGCTACTGACAATGAGACTTGGTGGTTAGGACATCACTGATTTGTCTCTACATTTTGTTTTTGCAGGATTTGAACACTGTGGCTTTCAGATTTAAGGATAAGGAACGTCCTCGTGGATACACGTCTAAAGTGGCTGGACTATTGCATGTAGGTGTCTCCCATGAAAGACTTTGAAAGGTTGTCACCATGGTTACAGTTGCTCGTGTCATCAGGGTGCTGCTCTGCATTTTGTCAGGAGATCATAGCCAGTGTTTCATTTGAATTATTTTGTGTTTGTGTACCGCATACGACAGTATACTGCATTCTATTTCAAAAATAGTGTTTGGAATAATATGTATCAATATACCAATCGAACAGTATTGTGTAACTTGGATCTGGAATTAAAGACAAATAAATAGCTATTTTGCATTTTTCAACACTAAATTTGTGTAAACTGTTGCCGGTCTGATAACCAGTCAAGTAATCAATCAAATAATAAGTCAAGAATGCTGTTAATCACTGATATTGCTTCTGGATCATTCGTCAATTTGGAAATGTTAGGTTGAGTGCATTGTATTGTAGGTTGCAGTACCCAGTGATCTGGTTGGATACTAAAAAATATTTAATAATTCTATAAATTGACATTATAAAGCTATAAAAAAGATCAGATTTTCTTTTAGAGCAAAACATATATATAATGCCCATTTCTCTGTGTGTCAGTACTATCCGCTGGAGAAAGTCTTGGCTGCTGAATACTTGCTGGAGGAGTTCAGGCCAGACCTGATCGAGATGGTGCTTGATAAACTGAGACCAGAGAATGTCAGGTGAGCACAGTGGTCTTTCAGTTTTGTAACATGTGTACACACTTTTATGTGCATAACATGTAAAAGAAAGCAGTGTGAATTATTTATTTCTTTTTCATATTTGTGGTGGTTTGGGATCCATTCAAATCACTAATCTCAAATATTAAACTGAAACACTGTCGTTGGTGTTACCCATGATGAAAATGTTGTGGCTAGTTGGGAAAGATGTTTAGTGTCCCCTCAGGTTGAGATTGGTTTAACACAGACGTCCAGCCATTGGCTGCTCTCTTCAATGACCTACGGAAGGAGCTTCATATTTGAACCTGTGCAAAGCAAATTTCAGCTTCTTTAATGTATTGCTGCTCAGGGCCAAACAGGGCTCAGATTGCTTAGTCTTTTTATCATTTTTTTTTGTAACTGGATCTTCTTGCTGTGTTTGAAAGTCTCCCACTTCAGATTCTCACCAATGTGACGGAGGTTTTCAAATTCAATTTCCTTTCCAGCTTTAAAAGAGCATTTTGTCTCTGTTTGAACCGTATCTCAGCCCATACCATTGCTTCTCTCGTGTTGTTTTTGGGATGGAAGAACTTGTAGGGTTGCTGTATTTCATTTTGTCTTAGTATTTCCAAACTATTCAGATCAAGATAAAGACTTAGACTTCAGATCTGGTGATTTGCTGCTTGTCATACCTCTTCTTGTGTGATTGGCTACACCACTGACCTTGCTAAAAGCACTGCAACACTAGATGACCAAAGTCTCACATAGCCAGACATTTGGCTATCTGTGAAAATCTGATCTAGCCTTTGCTGGCCAAGAACTGGCAACTTAGACGGCTAGAGACAATCTGTACCATATTTAAAATGACCAAGCACAGTTATTGTGACATTTAGCAGTGGGTTTATCAGAATTTCATGAACGTTGCCAAATCCACAAACTAGTTCTTCCTCAGACGTGCACATTGTAGAAACCCAGTTCCTTGTAAACAACACTTTTGTTTTCCAGTAGAATTGAATAAAAATCTGTGCTCTCTGAGTGCTGGAAATTGTGTAGCACCCGTTTAATAAAAGCTTGCCAGACTGAGAAAGCACTTGCAGTTTTTGTGTGCACTAAGCATCAGGCGGTGAAACTGCTGTATCCTGCTGGTAACCTTGTGTGATTTGGACTAATTCTGGAAGGAGTGTTCAGGCTTTTAGACAGAACCTATTCTGGCCTCTTATGTAATTGATTGATGCAGGGGAGCCCAGAATAGCACGTCATTGTTCCAAAAGTTCTCTATTGGTCAGGATGGTCTAAATTTGTCCAGAAATGGTGCACTGATCTAATGCCCTACACATCAGATTGAGAAGCTCCGGGAAACTTGAACCTTTGATTGGGGATTATGGTCATTACATCAATCTATTTACTGAGCCTGGGATCTGATAAAAGCAAAATTGCATGGCCCATTTTCCCCAAGGGAGTTGTGAGAAATGGACGGCGTCATGCTGTGTCTGGTGCAATGATCTTACAATTCTTTTGTCTTTTTTTTTTTTTTTTTTTAACCAAGTTTCATAATAAAGCCTTGCATTTGGATCCTCTACTCCATTGTCACGGCCCCCTATTCATTACAGATTATAGTTCTATAACTCAGCACTGAAAAAAAAAAAAATTTTTTTTTTTGTTTTTTTTTTTTTTTTTTTTCTATAAGGGTTGCGGTTGTCTCCAAATCATTTGAAGGACAGACGGACCGGACTGAGGAGTGGTACGGCACACAGTATAAACAGGAAGCCATTACTAATGAGGCTATTAAGGTGAGACACATTTGATTTCGTCATGTTTGATTTCATTGTTTTTTTTTTGTTCCAAGTACACACACAAACCGTATCTTCATTTTCATTCAGAATTTAGTAGGGGTGCTCCGATTGATCGGCTACCGATTGCTATAGGCCGATAATGGCTTGGGAAAGTTTGATCGGCGGTCTGTATAAAGGCCGACCTCATAAACCGATCTCAAGCTGACGAACGCGCCTGCTGTGAGATGTTTGGCATGACATGCAGCGGCACCATCTCAATCTCTTATCTGGCGCGGGTAAAATAATTATAATGCTGATAACGAGGTAAAATTCATATTTCTTCAGTAAATAACTTGCGAAGTAATTTGCAAACTTTCTTTGAGACATAATTTCAAAAACAGCGTGAGTGTATCACCGCGCGCTTTCTCTTTCCCTCTCTAAATGCGCAAATGGCTTCAAATCAGCACATCGCATCTGCACAATAAGCCAGCTGCACAGTTCACACAGGAATTGTCTCTTGCACAATCGAGGCAGTGTTGCATTGTCACTAAAGTTTATCATTTTTATTTATTTTTAATTCGTGTCAGTGTTTAAACCATTCAGCACTTGCGCGCTCTCCTAGAGACGGTGCGCTCATGCACACTCAAAGCGTGCGCACATAACACCAGGTTCACACATACTCTTGCTTATTTTTATTGCGTTTAAACGCGTCTATGAAAGATTGTATTACTGTACTGCATAAAAACAGAATCACGTTGCTCAAAAAACATTTTCAGTAACAACGTTTGGGTTTGAAATCAAAATGGATAAATGTTGTATTTGTGGCAAACAGCCGCGGATCAGTAGCGGACCTCTGTGTGAAAGCACAATGAGTCCGTGCTGCTTCTGCACCACTTACAATACCGCACATGGACTGCATACACACTGCAAACGGAGTATGTGTGAACCTGGCATGAGGCTGCCTCACATACAGCTCACGAAATTAGATGATAAAAAGAAGGCTTCAAAAAGATCGGTATTGGTGATCGTATCGGCAGATATTGCTTCCTGTGATCGGCAATCTGTGATCGGCCCAAAAAATCCTGATCAGAGCGCCCTTAGAATTTAGACTAGTGGTGAATGGTCTGGCTGGGTAACTAAAAAGGTTGTAGGGGTGATCCATGTATTATGAGCACTGTATGTTTGATCAAAGGGGACTGGCTAAGCTGTGAAAAACAGGTCAGCTTGATTTTGTAAAACTTTAAACTCTGCTCTAGGAGATTCATTTTAATTTTGTATACTGTAATTACCATAATTTGGGGAAGAAAATTAATTGTTTCCTCCTTTTTGTTTCAGAAATGGCAAAATGCAGACCTCAATGGAAAGTTCAAACTGCCAGTGAAGAATGAATTCATTCCAACAAAATTTGAGATTTATCCTCTAGAGAAGGATTCCCCATCTGTCCCCACTTTGATAAAGGTGCTTTATTCTTAAATAAAATTTGTATAATTTGCTCTTGGAGTAACTTTAACTGAATTACTCAGAGTCTCTCAAAAACTGACTTTTCTTTCTTCCTCAATCTCTTGTCCTTTATTTTATTTTATTTTTTATTTTTTTTAAAGGATACAGCGATGAGCAAAATTTGGTTCAAACAGGATGACAAGTTTTTCCTACCCAAAGCTTGTTTAAACTTTGAGTTTTTCAGGTAGGTTCAGCATAAAAACTACATACTAGTGATTGTCTATTTGTTTATTTATATTTTGCATAATAGTAACAATTATTAGTGGTAGGGTACGAAGTTGTCAATTATGTATTAGAGGAAGAAATCTATTTTTTAATAAGATTTTTTTATTTG
>NW_015557049.1:1277331-1282648 GCF_001515605.1 Sinocyclocheilus anshuiensis | reverse complement strand
ATATATATATATATATATATATATATATATATGATTCCTTTCACCCGAAAATGTTATGTAAAATTGTTCTTCAGGTTTTACAGATTTATTTTTTTGTCCCCAGCAGTGGTCCAGTATCAGACTGTTTTTCTTCAGACCAATTAAGCTCATTTTAAAGTTATTGAAATAGTATATTTTTTAAACCCTCTTAAATTCCCTTTGAACTACTCTAAACCATTATGAAACTACAATTAAATTTTTCAGAGATCGACCCTTCATACTGAAGTTACAATTGACAGGATTTATCGCTTGCGTTCTTTCCACAGCCCGTTTGCGTACGTGGACCCGTTGCATTGTAACATGGCATATTTGTACCTTGAGCTGCTCAAGGATTCCCTGAACGAGTATGCATATGCAGCCGAGCTAGCCGGCCTGGGCTATGACCTTCAGAATACCGTCTATGGGATGTATGTAAGTATGCTAATATCCCCAATGCCACTGTTTCCCAACATGCTGCTCCCATGAGGAGGACAGTCCAATTTCACACACAAACAAAGGACTACCAGTGGTTGCTGTCCTTGCGATAGTAACTCCAAATGTAGCTTTGTTTGTGACCTTTGCGCAGCTAAAACTCTTCTCATTCCTTCAGTGTTGTATTATTATTTTTATTTTTTTTCCCATATGTAGAAGTAGTCTAGTTTTAGATTAGTGCCAGAGCTGAGGCTGCATATTCATACTCTGACTGTGGTCCCTCTCACCCCGTTTCCTTTCCTCAGGTTGTTGAAGGATGATTTGAGAGAGTATACATATGCAGCCCGCCTGGCAGGGTTGGTCTATGGCATAGCCTCAGGAATGAATGCCATCCTTGTAAGTATGGTGATTAGGTTATCTGGTGAAGGGAGGAGCTTGAGGCTTATGAGTGTGCAGGGTCGCTTGTTTATTAAATTCTGCTGCTTTCTGCAGAGTGGTGGGATGTTATACCTTCAAAATGTCTGTCTCTGATTAGCCTGCTAGGGTATTTTGAAACTATTAAGGGTTGTTGTCTTTTGTGTTGGTTTTAAGTGTTTTTAACGATACATGCCCAAAAGAGCAAAACAAAGATAGACAATAAACAGAGTAAATGCATGTTTCAAGCTCCTAAATGACAAAAAAAAAAAAAAAGTAGTTCATATGAGTTGTGGTGCTGTATTTCAACTTTCTTGAACACATCTGACAGATTTGTGAAAGGAACAGACTAACATTTACATAAAAAAATTGAGCGCTACAGCATTTTTTTTCAGTTGCATATTGAAACTGACACAACATGTCACACCATGTTTAAATGTCAGTAACATCAAATGTCCATGTTTTCTTGTGACCAGTCCTCAGTGTTTAAACCCTTATGGGGATCATTTTAAAGTAGCTTGACTCATATCAACTCAAATCTCATGCTGAAGGAGAAAAGAAAATGGACCCATTTTAAAAACACGTTTTCCACATCTTTGGGCTGTATCTTAAAACCGTGATTGGTGTTGGCATGTTTCACTTCTTCAAAGAAATATTTTTTTAATGTAAAATTTGTTTGCAGCCGGTTTCTACGTAGAAAGCCAGCTATATGAATAAGACCACCTCTGAGCCATATATGAGCTGTAACTTATTTAAAGAGACATGCACCGAAACGAGTCTCTGTGAACAGACAGTGAACAGTTTTTTTGACAAGGTATAAAGGGTGTTGTTTTAACACGAACATTAATTAATTTGAACCAAAGTATGTTACAGACAATTCGTGATGACCCTAAAGAATCATACTGACTTGTGGAAAATGGGCATCTGATGTCTCCTTTAAGGCAAGACACCACAGGTGAATAGGTAAAATTTTAACTAATAGATACTACCATACTTCTCCTGTTGATTAATCATGGTACATTAAGACGGTTGTTTTGTTACAAGTATCCTGAAGTGTTATGTTTAAAGATGTAAATTAAGCATTATGTAATTGAATATATAATCATTCGTATACATTTCCGGAACAGAAATCTGAACATTGGATAAAGCCAAGTTCAGGTAAAAAGGTAATATCCTTTAGAATATAGATGGGGAACAAAACTGTAATGTTTGTATGTAAGTGCTACTGAAGTGGAGACTTTTGGCTCCGTACTGGAGAAAAGATATATTGTAACTGAAATCTAAAGACGCAAATAGAAAAAAAAGCTGTAATTTTGTATGTTTTCTTTCCACTAGTCTGAAAGAAGGCATGTTATGGAAGCAAAATCACAATTTACCAGTACATGTAGTGTCTTGCCATAATGAGTAGCTTGACTGTTTTAACTACTTCAGCTGTATCTTCTCAAACTACTTAGTGGCTTCCCCATCACTGGATGGGATGGATGTTCATAGCAGGTGTAAACAAGCTGACTGATGTTGGGATGATGTGGCAAAGCTGGGCTGCTTGTAACCTCACTTGATGTGTGATTCACTTAGTCCTTACAGTTTACACACAAATTCATCACAATCTGAATGCACTGCATTGATGGTTGTCTGAAGATGATTTAAAGTAACTTTAAATGTTGTTTTTAGTCTTCTCCGCAGTAGCTCATGCATCTGTGCTGAAGTTTGTATATGTTTGTCTCGTAGAGTGTCTTCTATTCTAAATGTCACAAATTTCACAAAAGCAAGACAATGAAAAACGGAAGTCAATGCTTGAGCTGTTTTTGTTCTTATCACTCATTCTCATAAATATTCAATGTATTTTTGTGTGTCAGCTCTCAGTCAAGGGTTATAATGACAAACAACACATCTTGCTGAAGAAGATCATTGAGAAAATGGCCTCGTTTGAGATCAATGAGAAGCGCTTTGATATCATTAAGGAAGCGGTAAGACACACAAACACATTAAGATACTTTTACAATAACAGATGACACAATTATTAGCACAAATCTATGCTCACAGGAATCTCTGTAGATTTTCACAGTAATTCACTTGTACTTTATTTTAGCCAATTTGTGTTTTCAAGTCCTATTAACACGTTTCAACATGTTTTTACACCTAAACCAAAATTAAATGTTTTAATTCAAGCAAAACTGAAAGTTTATTTAATCAATCAATTTAATAATAAACATTCATAGCACTCCACTAAAAATGTTGTACATTTTAAACTGCGTATGAGGCAGTTTTTAAATCGACTTTTTAATAAAATAGTTTCTACTCCAATTAGTTTTTATGTAAACATTTAAATCTGTCATGAGAAAGTTATTACATCCACAGTTTGTTCAAACATACGTTAAATAATGAAGACATCACTAGCAGGTTAAGTAAAAGGCTAGGCAAATATAATGGTGTGTGCACACCAAAGTGAATGTAATTATTTTCGTTAGTAGATTGCATACAATGTCAATGTGACGTAGATGACAAATTGGGTGATGACATTGCCTGCGAACACGCAAAATTTGCCTCAATCGTGTCTTCGTGTCTGAAAAATTTCAACTCGAGGTGGAAATTTGCATGACGCATTGTCGTGCAAGCCACTCAGCGAATAGCTTATAGACGTCAGGTTTGACACGCCCGGTTGTATCTGAAAATGAAGGAGAGCATTATAAAGCAATAAGCCCCAAGAAGCCGTGGTTTACAGTGAATTTATAACAGCTATGGGGCGTTGTTAGGCACGACCAAACCCCCTTAGCTGTCACGGGGCTTATTGCTTTTATAAAACGGTTATTCCATATACGTAGTAAGGTTTCACAGAATAAAACGGAGCAGATAAATTGTAATGATATAAATAAAAAGTATTCTTTCACCAAACAATGTAGTTCCTCAGAAGCAGTTGTGGTTCCAACAAAGTGGTTGCCGAGCAACACACAGAAGTAAACAAAGGTGTATGTTTGTAGTGTAATTTACAACAGCTTCGAATGCGGCTCAACCAATCAGAATAAAGGACTGGAACTATCCGTTTTATAATAGTGTTTTTATATGTGCAAGTGACGCGAAAAGCAACCCCACGAGTAATCTGCAAATATTCGCTTCGCTTTTGGTTGTGCGCACACACAACCAATTTAATCAATATCTAATACAGTGCAAATGTTTAGCGAAATTTTTTTTACTCTAGAGGTTTTTTTCTAGGTAACGAATGAGCTATGGACATTAAATGGCTTTCTTGAGGGAAATAATGTTAAGAGACATTGTTTACAAGCTGTATTTTTGCAGTTGAAAAACTGAATTATTTTTCGATTCCCGAAATTTAGATGCATCATTAGCAGAAATATCTGTGGATTCGTCTGGGCCTGGTAGTCAGACATTTGGTGTTTTCTGATCTGTGTCCATGAGAAAATGTGCTCTGTAACTGTGATCTTAATGAAACTTGTGTGTGAATTATTATTATTATTTTTATTTTTTCTTCCCCTCTCTCAGTACATGAGGTCTCTGAATAACTTCCGCGCTGAGCAGCCTCACCAGCATGCCATGTATTACCTGCGGCTGCTCATGACTGAGGTGGCCTGGACCAAAGACGAGCTCAGAGATGCTCTGGATGGTGCGATGCTCTTTCATTGTTCTGTGAAAGCGAGCACAATGGTCTCCTGCTTGTGTTCATGCTGTGACTGTGTTTCTCAGATGTGACGTTACCTCGACTGAAGGCGTTCATACCGCAGCTGTTGTCACGGTTACACATTGAAGCCCTGCTGCATGGCAACATCACCAAACAGGTTTGTATAAAAAGCATTTTACCTTGATGACGTACAGAAAAGGCAGGTGGGCAGTGAGAGGTTTGTTTGAATTGCTTTGTTCTTCTTTTTGTAAGTTGCAAATTCATTGAATTAGCTCACACATCGATGAAACGTGATGTAATGTTAGATTTTGCTTTCATGATCATGCTATGTTAGTGATTTGAGCAGTGCGGTCTGTCTAACTGTCTGTCTGTTGTCTCCAGTCTGCTCTGGGCATGATGCAAATGTTGGAGGACACTCTCATTGAGCATGCTCACACTAAACCCCTGCTACCGAGTCAGCTAATTCGCTACAGGGAAGTGCAGGTACCTGACGGTAAGTGCTTAGCATCTCAAACTTCCATGCAACATCTCAGAAGGTCTTACATTCATTCAGCTTTTCTCCAATCTGAGGTCTGTATCCACATGTACAGTATACACAACCGTTCAAAAGTTTGGGGTTGGAAAAACTGCTCACCATGGCAGCATTTATTTGATCAGAAATACAGTGATACTGTGAAATGATTACAATTTAAAATAGCTGTTTTCTATTTGAATATATTTTGAAATCATTCTAATATGCTGATGTGATGCTTAAGAAACATTTATTGTAAATGGTGAAATCAGTTGCTCTGCTTTTTTTTTTTTTCTTTTTTTTTTCTT
>NW_015557049.1:1272504-1277126 GCF_001515605.1 Sinocyclocheilus anshuiensis | reverse complement strand
GTAATGATATTAATAAAAACAGTATTCTTCCACCAAACAATGTAGTTCCTCAGAAGCAGTTGTGGTTCCAACAAAGTGGTTGCCGAGCAACACACAGAAGTAAACAAAGGTGTATGTTTGTAGTGTAATTTACAACAGCTTCGAATGCGGCTCAACCAATCAGAATAAAGGACTGGAACTATCCGTTTTATAATAGTGTTTTTATATGTGCAAGTGACGCGAAAAGCAACCCCACGAGTAATCTGCAAATATTCGCTTCGCTTTTGGTTGTGCGCACACACAACCAATTTAATCAATATCTAATACAGTGCAAATGTTTAGCGAAATTTTTTTTACTCTAGAGGTTTTTTTCTAGGTAACGAATGAGCTATGGACATTAAATGGCTTTCTTGAGGGAAATAATGTTAAGAGACATTGTTTACAAGCTGTATTTTTGCAGTTGAAAAACTGAATTATTTTTCGATTCCCGAAATTTAGATGCATCATTAGCAGAAATATCTGTGGATTCGTCTGGGCCTGGTAGTCAGACATTTGGTGTTTTCTGATCTGTGTCCATGAGAAAATGTGCTCTGTAACTGTGATCTTAATGAAACTTGTGTGTGAATTATTATTATTATTTTTATTTTTTCTTCCCCTCTCTCAGTACATGAGGTCTCTGAATAACTTCCGCGCTGAGCAGCCTCACCAGCATGCCATGTATTACCTGCGGCTGCTCATGACTGAGGTGGCCTGGACCAAAGACGAGCTCAGAGATGCTCTGGATGGTGCGATGCTCTTTCATTGTTCTGTGAAAGCGAGCACAATGGTCTCCTGCTTGTGTTCATGCTGTGACTGTGTTTCTCAGATGTGACGTTACCTCGACTGAAGGCGTTCATACCGCAGCTGTTGTCACGGTTACACATTGAAGCCCTGCTGCATGGCAACATCACCAAACAGGTTTGTATAAAAAGCATTTTACCTTGATGACGTACAGAAAAGGCAGGTGGGCAGTGAGAGGTTTGTTTGAATTGCTTTGTTCTTCTTTTTGTAAGTTGCAAATTCATTGAATTAGCTCACACATCGATGAAACGTGATGTAATGTTAGATTTTGCTTTCATGATCATGCTATGTTAGTGATTTGAGCAGTGCGGTCTGTCTAACTGTCTGTCTGTTGTCTCCAGTCTGCTCTGGGCATGATGCAAATGTTGGAGGACACTCTCATTGAGCATGCTCACACTAAACCCCTGCTACCGAGTCAGCTAATTCGCTACAGGGAAGTGCAGGTACCTGACGGTAAGTGCTTAGCATCTCAAACTTCCATGCAACATCTCAGAAGGTCTTACATTCATTCAGCTTTTCTCCAATCTGAGGTCTGTATCCACATGTACAGTATACACAACCGTTCAAAAGTTTGGGGTTGGAAAAACTGCTCACCATGGCAGCATTTATTTGATCAGAAATACAGTGATACTGTGAAATGATTACAATTTAAAATAGCTGTTTTCTATTTGAATATATTTTGAAATCATTCTAATATGCTGATGTGATGCTTAAGAAACATTTATTGTAAATGGTTAAATCAGTTGCTCTGCTTTTTTTTTTTTTCTTTTTTTTTTCTTTTTTTTTTTGTGTGGAATCCTTGATCTAATATTTTTTTCAGGATACTTTGATGAATAGAAAGTTCAAAAGAACTATATATTTGAAATATAAATTTGATGACATTTTATAAATGTAAATTTTGATCAATTTAATGCATCCTTGCTGAAAAAGTATTCATTTTACTGACCCCACAATCATTTTGCTTATTCAACTTACTAACCTGACATTTAACTCATTTTAATTTAAAGGTTCTAATAGAAAAGTAATTAATATTAAAAGGTCCTTTAGAATTTTCAGTCTAAAACAAAATCTAAACTTTCATTACAGTTTGTGACTTTTTTTTTGTTTAATTCTGCATAGAGTTAAGACCAATATTTAAGTTTTAGATTATATTTAAGTTGTGTAGGTTTTTTAAAATACATTGTATTTATTGTAAATTTTTCCATCAATACATCTTCATAGCATCAAAGAAATTAAGACTGGTATTAAACCTGAATCTGTGGTGTGTAATTTGAGGTCTATGATATTTGTGTGTTTGTTTTGTGTGTGTGTTTGTCATGGTTCTTGTGTTTAAGTCCAGTTCTCTGTGGTTATCAGGTGGCTGGTATGTTTACCAGCAGAGGAATGAGGTTCATAATAACTGTGGAATCGAGATTTACTATCAGACTGACATGCAGAACACCCATGAGAACATGCTGCTGGAGCTCTTCTGTCAAATCATCTCTGAGCCATGCTTCAACACGCTACGCACCAAAGAACAGCTGGGTAACACAAACACTCAGGAGAAATGCTCTCAGTTGTGTGTGGCAATACAGTTTTCTATCTCTTTGTCTATCGATATGATGATTGGACCAAGTAGTTCAGTTTAGGGACACAGACTCTTCCTGCTGCTCCCACTGCTCTTAAGAACATCATTTATTTCTTTCTGTGTGTCTGACCGTCCAGGTTACATAGTGTTCAGTGGCCCACGCAGGGCTAATGGAGTGCAGGGTCTGCGTTTCATCATCCAGTCTGAAAAGGCTCCTCACTACCTGGAGTCTCGAGTGGAGGCCTTCCTCAAGACCATGGAGAAAAGTGTGGAGGAGATGGGCGAGGAAGCATTTCAGAAACACATCCAGGCACTGGCCATTCGCCGTCTCGACAAACCCAAGAAGCTGGCGGCTGAATGCGCCAAGTACTGGGGAGAAATCATCTCCCAACAGTACAACTTCGACAGGGGTGAGAGTCACTGAAATGAACTCATGTTAGCGTCAAGTATCTGAAGTTTTAATGTCATTGTCTTTGATTTTCTTGTCTGATCTAGATAATATTGAAGTGGCTTACCTGAAGACACTGACAAAGGAAAATATTATGAAGTTTTACAGGGTTAGTAATGATCTGAATACTTTGTCACACATTGAAACAGATGCTGTTTCTTGCAGCATAACCACTAGATTTGCATTTCCTGAAGAAAATGTCCATGCTAAATGTCCAAAATAATAATGTTAGGATTTGGCTTTGATTCTGTGTAAATTACATTTTCATAACACTCACGCATCTTTTCATGATGGATGAGAGTCTGTACACAATGTATAACATTGTAAAAGCAGATGCATGATAAATAGACCAGTCACATTTCAGTATGCAAATGCATGCAAAAAGGGCCAATCTCAACGGCATTTGCAAATATTTCAGTGAGGCCATTGCTGTCAGTTGCATGCTTAAATATTCTGTCAGGTTGGAGGGAGATTTTCATAATTTTTATATTAAAAATATATTCAATATTTAATATTATTGTTTATTGTTATAAAACAAAGCACATGTAATGCTGATATTGTTGACAAAATGTTTGAATTGAGTATATGTAGTTTCTGAGTGCTTAATTTAAATTAACTTTCAATAAAATGCAGCCCTTGCAAACACAAATAATTTATCTTCAGATCTCCAAAAATGCAATGCCTCTTGTCATGTGGTTCAATCATCATGTCTGTTCTCTCCAGGACATGTTGGCCACTGATGCCCCCAGAAGACACAAAGTGTCTGTGCATGTGCTGTCTAGAGAGATGGACTCCTGTGAGTACTTGCACAATAAGGTTGAAACTTTTTGATTGGGCTGACTGAAGCAGCAGGGCAGATTCATTTATTTCTACCATGTGTTTCCTGTAGGTCCACTGGTTGGAGAGTTTCCTGCTCAAAATGATGTCAATCTGGCTCCTGCCCCATCCCTTCCTCAGGTACTGCATAGATGTATATGTACAGTTGCAATATGCATTTTTGCCAATGCGAGCAATTTATACAGAAAACTGACAAATGACAGATGATTGTTGTACTCTTCAGTTCAAAAGTTTGGGGTCAGTAGAGGTTTTTTTTTAATTTTTTTTTAAAGAAATTAATACTTTAATTCTGCATGGATGCATTACATTGATAAAAAAAAAAATGACATTAAAGACATTTCAGAATCTTACAAATGTTTTCTACTTCAAATAAATGCTGTTCTTTGACATTCATCAAAGAATCTAGAAAAATATATCACAAAAATATTAAGCAGCACTACTGTTTTCAACATTAATAATACAAATGTTTCTTGAGCTGCAAATCAGCTTATTAGAATGATTTCTGAAGGATCATGTGACACTGAAGACTGAAGTAATGATGCTGAAAATTCAGCTTTGCATCACAGGAATAAATTACTTCATTATTTATATTATATTATATTATTTTCAAAACCAAATATTTCATGGCCCCAAACTTTTGAACTCTGCACGTTGTGGTGGTTAGTTTTGCATGGCCAAGCACTGCTCGCATTTTCTTAAAAAAATTTTTTTTTTTTTTTAAATCACTCATTGTGTTGCTCTGTGTTGTGTGTTTCAGCCGTCACTGGTTCAGGATATGACTGAATTCAAAAGGAGTCTGCCGCTGTTCCCTCTCACCAAACCTCACATCAATTTCATGGCTGCCAAACTGTGACCAGCATCATGGGATAGTCAGAGACGCCCAAATATGGAGCCAGTAACGTCTTTGCGTGAGTGTGTTTGTGTGTGTGTGTGTGTGTGTGTGTGTGTGTG
>NW_015557049.1:1264200-1272280 GCF_001515605.1 Sinocyclocheilus anshuiensis | reverse complement strand
GTGTGTGTGTGTAAGCAGGCAGGGCCACGATGGTGCCACTTGCAACATTTGTAGTTGTGCTCTGCGTCAGACATGCACACCTGATATCTAATAGATACTAAGAAAACATACAATGTTTGTTTCATGTTGCTTCTGTCAGAAAATTTGTATCCCTATATAATATAGGAATCACTCGCTGGCCACGATGACACTTTTTCGTTGTTCGGTTTCATTTCATTTACACCACTGTTAAGCAAAACCATGAGAAAGCGTTTGGAGAGGCTGTTGTGTAATTTATCAAGATAAGTCTCTCCTGAAATGAAAAACTGGCCTTAAGATGATTTTAATCAGTGATCAGGTTTTCTGGCACCTTTTTTAAAGTTTAATTTAAACGATTTGCTTGGAGTTGTTTTTAGTTTCTGTGCATGTTGGCAGAGTTTTATCTTTAAGGATAGTGTTGTAAATGCAAGGTGGTTAACTTGATGGACTTTGGTTTTATTTGCGGTTGAAGAAGTATCATAATAAACCATTTTTAATATAATTTTCATTTGTTTATTTAAGTTACTTTGTCCTAAAACAATTCATAAAATACCTGAATCCCTGTTAATTTGACCTAAACTCAGTCTCATAACAGAAATACAGATTCCTCTCATGAAACCTCAATTATGTAAATTGTTTGTGAAAACCATACTCGGATCAAACATTTGTTTGATTTGAATTTTAAGTTTGACACAATTAAATGCACCACTGGTTTTTCGAACGATTTTATATGAATACATTCATGAACAGTTAACTGTTCACACCTAACTCGCCCCTATAACAATATCCATATAAAACATGACAAAGTATCATAATAAACCATTTTTAATATAATTTTCATTTGTTTATTTAAGTTACTTTGTCCTAAAACAATTCATAAAATACCTGAATCCCTGTTAATTTGACCTAAACTCAGTCTCATAACAGAAATACAGATTCCTCTCATGAAACCTCAATTATGTAAATTGTTTGTGAAAACCATACTCGGATCAAACATTTGTTTGATTTGAATTTAAAGTTTGACACAATTAAATGCACCACTGGTTTTTCGAACGATTTTATATGAATACATTCATGTATTCATACACACTTAACTCGCCCCTATAACAATATCCATATAAAACATGACAACATTTACACTTTCAGGAAGTTATGAGAAACTGACTCTGAAATCCCCTTTAACTGGGTTTGTTTTACTTCTGATGTCTTGACTTGTGGTTATGCACTCCTCACAAGCAATAATGTGACTTACAGGACCTATGACTAGTGTCTTAAACTCTATACTAGGTGTTTTTCTTGACACGCTTTGAGCTTGGTTCCGAGAAACAGATTAGACGAGAACTAGACTTGGTCTGTGCTCAGAAAACCCTCCTGTGACGTGTTTGAAGGCTGTAATTTACCTGCGCTGACACAGGAACATCATGTCGGTCTGTAATCCATGCATGTCCTCATCTCAGGTGTGTGTTATTCTTGTCTCGAGCCAAGTCTTCACCATCACTTGTGTTTCTAGTGCTGAAATTTATTCTGGACTTACTCAGGCTTATCAAATCAACTGTATGCTGCATTTTTTAGAAACTCAACCATCTTATCACCTCCATCAAAATAATGAATACTGTTTCATGCTCTGCGAAACAAACTGTACAATCTGATATCAGCCTCTTAGATGAGTTTGGTTGTACCACTAAAAGACGGATATACTCCGGCATCTCACTGCATTGGTTTTGGTGGTTTGTGTGTTTTTGAATTTAAAGGATTAGTTATAGTTCATCTAGAAATGTAAATTTAGTAATCATATTGGTTCTCATGTCGTTCCAATCCTGTATTACATTTTCTTTCACGGAAAAACAAGTTTGAGTTCTTTTCCATGCAATTAAAGTGACTGTCAAGCTTTAAAAACGGCATGAAAAGAACCATAAAAGTAGTCCGTATGCGTTGTGCCTTATATTTCAAATCTTTTGAAGCCATTTGATAGCTTCATTAATAAACTATTCAAAATGGTTTTCAGTAATTGAAATAAAGCTGAAATAAATATTAGATGGGGAAACTTAAGAAAAATATAAAGTCAAATAAAATGAGTTTGTACTAAAATTGGTTAAAAAGCAAAGTCTAAATATTGTCATAATAAAAATGGCAGAAGCAAACCAAAACCAACATTTCTAAAACTTTAACATTTAAAATGAAAACTGAAAATAAAAACAATATAATAGTATATACATAATACTGAAAGAACTGGGGAGGAAGTTCAGTTCAAAATCTCAGCTGCTCTCAAATGTTTTGTTTTTCAATGATTTCAATGAAAGCTAAAGATGAATAATGATTTAAATTGTAGTCTGTTCATCACAAATCTATCAGATGGCTTCAGATTATTTGGGTTGTGCAACCAGTCACGTTGAAAATACTTTTTGGTACTTCATGGCCATTTTTTAAGTTTAAAGGGATAGTTCACCCAAAAATGAAAATGTGATGTTTATCTGCTTACCCCCAGGGCATCCAAGATGTAGGTGACTTTGTTTCTTCAGTAGAACACAAACGAAGATTTTTAACTCAAACCGTTGCAGTCTGTCAGTCATATAATGGAAGTGAATGGGCTCCACGGCTTTGAGAGGCAAAAAAACATACACAGACAAAACCAAATGAAACCCTGCGGCTCGTGACGGTACATTGAGGTCTTAAGACAAGAAAAGATCGGTCTGTGCAAGAAACTGAACAGTATTTATATAATTTTTTTTTTTACCTCTGATCCACCGTAATGTCCAACTGTCCTGAGCGTGTTCACAACATCCAATGAGTGTTGTATACGCACAACAGATCGCTTCCGCGCCGGATGTTGTGAACGCGCTCAGGACAGTTGGACATTGCGGTGATGAAAGTGTTTTTATTTTTGTATGAACTATCATTTATTTGGCTCTGGGTCACTGAATGCTTTTATTTTATGGAAAAAGCAACATGGACATTCTGCTGAACATCTTTTTGTTCTGTAAAATAAAGAAAATACAGGTTTGGAATGACTTGAGGCTGAGTAAATGACACTATTGTATTTGTTTTAATTTTGTGAGTGGGGGCGGGGGGTGAACTTCTAGATTGCTTTAAAATCCAAAGATGCATTTCGCATGCAATCAGAGCATTTGTTGCACCCCAAATCCCTTTAACTGTTCTAGAATCAGCTCCGAGTTCTGTAGTGACTGCAACAGATGCTTGTGGTTCTCACCGTCTCCTGTAACCTGATGTCACGTGTGTTTTACTGTGGTGAACATTAGGCAGAATATTAGAGTAAAGATATCTAGAAGAGCAGGATTTAATGAGTTACTCTGCATGAATGAGTCTAAGATGAGGTTACATTCTGTTCCAAATCCAAGGAATGGGCTTGTATGTACCAAACTGCGGTCATGAGGTGGAAATGGTTCATTTGAAATCTCTCGTGTTTATTAGGTGGTTTTGAAGTGCATCTGGGGAATGTGTATCTGTGGAAGAGTTTTCTGTTTTATGATAATTAAACAATTGTATGAACTCATTTGTGTTGTTTTTGTCTTTTTGATCTGCACTTAAGATTTTTCTTTGGGGATTCTTGAGCCTGTTAAACATGAAGAGATTTTTAAAGGAATATTCTACCTTAAATACAGCTTGCACTCTGTGCTCCGCTTCAGCTGTTATGCTATTGATTACTATAGAAAATTTCACCATTTCCTTCATTAATGGACGGCAATGGATTTAAAATGTACAGCTTTCAAAATTGAGTTTCCAAAGGATCAACTACTCGAATGTTTTCATGAGTTTTATTTATTAAATGATAATATCCAATCTTGCAATTGATGTCTATCCATGTTTTTATATTAAGAAAGTTAGGGAACTTGCTCTCAGGACCCCATGGTGAATGGACACGTTACAAGCTTTATAAAACATAGGCCTGGTTTCACAGACAGGGCTTAGGTTAAGCCAGGAGTAGGCCTTGGTTCAATTAGGGCATTTAAGTGTCTTTTATAAACGTGCCATAGAAAAAAACATTACTGGTGTGCATCTTGAGACAAAGCAATAGTACTAACATATTTTAAGATATGTCAGTGCAAGTTTCTTACAGTTAGAACAGAACAGACATGCATTTTAGTCTGGGTCTACACTTAAGCCTTGTCTCTGAAACTGGGAGTATGTGTTGCATTTTAAGTATGGCTTAAAATATGCATTTATTGCCATATTGTGTATTTATGTACTTTGCAAAATCAATGTATAGCCAGTAAAAATGGTTTAATACTTCGATATTTCAAAAGTCTCATAAATACCTTGAATTCCTAAATGGTTTTCAATACAACAGCCTTAAATATAAAGCTTGTAAACGTAAATTTTGTGCCGGTAGCAGCAACACACAATTGCAATCCATTTGTACTGTTAGTGACACAAAAATGACATTGTTTTATATGCTACAGATTTAAGAATAGACTATCACATAATTTATTAGGATTTATTATTATTTATTAGGATATGTATTTGAAATCCTCATAATTATTAGTCCAAGTTAAAAACTCAAACTGCCCAATACACACAGTCAGGCATTGGAAAAATACATTTATTTACATAAATGAACCAGGAAACTATGAATTCAGAAGCCGTGTCTGTACAACGCATCCATTTTACAACATGTTCTGTATTTGGCATTGTGCTTCATCTGTACAACAGGAGACATTACACATACACCACTGATATTATACAGCACAATTGGATGCTGAAAAGAAAGTGAGAATTTAAAATCATATTTAGCCAACAGAAAAACTCATCTGCTACTGTTAGTCGTGCAGTTGGTGTAGCTAAACACTTTTTTCTTAGCAACTAAGTCAGCATTAAGCATGTTCTTTCAGGGTTACGTCTATCATCAAAAGCTGTAATAATTTATTTGAACTATGGACAATAAAAGCCGCTCACAGCCCACTGGAAGATGTTTCATCACAAACTCACATTGTAGTGTAATACTGCTTTACAAAATAGTACTAGTATGCACTGCCACTGTCTTTATATACTGTTTTCTCCCAATTTCATCCATATTATGGTGGCTGATGGCTGGAGATAAAACAGATGCACTACGTGAATTACAAGTCATAAAACACAACGATTCAGGAAAAAAATGGCATGTTCACCAAATAAACCGGTCTTATCTGTAAACCTGTCCTGGTGTAATAAAAAGGCCACCAATACTCTTAAAAGTTCACTGTTCACACACGACTATTTATCTCTGGGAATATATTATGAAACCGGTTTATTAACAGCAGTTATGAGGCATCAGGTACCATAATGTTTTAATAGAGTGATCAATTAAGGACCAAACACTGGATTCTCGGTTTGTACAGGACCCTTAACAGACTGACTCTATAAAAGTGACTCCCTGAAACTCAGACATCAACATTACAAAGATAGAAATGAAACCTGATCGGCTGATCGCTTAAATTATGTGAAGGCAGGCAAGACGGTGAATCTCACAAACGCTTTCATGTTTCACCCCAAAAAACGACTTTTATATTGATTTTGCATTTTTAAAAAAAGAGCTTATTTTCAGGATTTTTGCAATGTAAAATTTTTTTTTGATTTGTTAAATTTCCATAACGCAATTTTTTTTTAATTTTCATACAAAATAAATGTTCAATTAGAGATTTGTATTATATATGTACTTAATTGAATTAAAATTGAAACAAAAATCATTGTCCAGACTTCTGTTGGACAATTTAGCAATTTATTTCTTTTGATTTTGGTGTGAAATATAACAGAAAATGGGGAAATTCATCCAAGAAGACCAGATAAAAAAGGTTATTTCATAAGATAATTACGAGAAAACAGCTTTACGTATTCCTGTTTGCCTTTAGAATCTAATATTGCATTCACTAGTCTAATAAAGGAAGAAAAGATGTGAAACGGCACGTCGTCGTTTGCATGTTAAGGATGCTTCAAAGATTCATTTGAAAGATAGTGATTCACCTGAACATTTCTAATTCAATATAAAACAACCACTTATTAATATAAAACCTTCTTTCAATATTTATTTTTCCTCAGTCTCTTTCTTAAAATGTCAAAGCCCATAAAATGAGTAACGCACTCCCAGGTCTGATTAAATCAACTGAAACGAAGCTGAATCACTATTCAAACGCCAAACGCAATAGTCACATTCACGAAAACCCAAATCCAGCGTCTGTGAAAATGTCCTGTAGTGTCTCTCAAAGCTGCGTGAAATGAAAATGACGTGGATGGAATCGAGCAGAGGTTTGATGATGAGCTCAGGCCTCCTCCGTCTCAGGGAAATTGAGGATCTTGCGATGAGCTTGTCGGAGATACTGCTGCTGCTTGAAATAAACCTTAAACGCCCCTTTAATAGCCACAAACGCTATGCCACCCTGAAACAGAGAGAGATACAGCTCATCAGTGTGAGGATACGCGTGTATAAATCACTGACATCGCTTTCCGTGATGTTCTTGTACCAGAATGGTCCTCTGAAGGTTTGAGTTGACGCTGCTGAACATCAGTTTACCCACGATGGTGGCGATGGTGGGGAACACAAGGGCGCCGCACAGAATGCGTGTGGCTGACACGTGATCGGCCAGCGGACTGGCCTCCGCCGGGATCCTCGGCACTGGGCAGCCAATACCTGCGCGTGACACAATGAGACACGGGATCTATGAGCGTTTTTGGTGACAATTTCACAAAGCTTGTAATAAACAATATGTGACCCTGGACCACAAAACCAGTCTTAAGTCGCTGGGGTATATTTGTAGCAATAGCCAAAAATACATTGTACTGGTCAAAATTATCGATTTCTCTTTTATGCCAAAAATCATTAGGATATTAAATAAAGATCATGTTCCATGAAGATATTTAGTAAATGTCCTACTGTAAATATATCAAAACTTAATTTTTGATTAGCAATATGCATAGCTAAGAACTTCATTTGGACAACTTTAAAGGCGTTTTTCTCAATATTTTGATTTCTTTGCACCCTCAGATTCCAGATCTTCAAATAGTTGTATCTCATATTGTCCAAATCCTAACAAACCATACATCAATGGAAAGCTTATTTATTCATCTTTCAGATGATGTATAAATCCCAATTTCGAAACATTGACCCTTATGACTGGTTTTGTGGCCCAGGGTCACATATAAGTAGTGATGAACAGAAAAATGAGGCAGTTCAGCTGTGTTCCTTTCCAATTAGACTGACAGCTTTGTCAAATGATAATAAACTGGTTTCAAATACTGACTTTTGAGTCAATATTGAGTAAAATAGGTAATAATTTTATATTAGTGTTCAAATTAAATTTGCAATTAAGAATAGATATATTAGGAAATGTCAATAACATCTATAACCACAATATTTAGAATATTAGACCATATTTATTTAAATGAAATAACACATAATTATTAAATAATAAACACCATAATTATAATTAAATAATCAAACGTAAAAAAAATTTTTATAAAACATGATTAAATGTGGATATGTATAAATTTACAAAAGTCCAGAATTAAATAATATAAATAAAGATGGAATTTGTGAATGAGTATTTATGAAACTAATATATCCAACTGATATAAATATATTTTGTATTATTATTATTATTTTTAATTTCGTTAAATATTTATTTATTCTACTTGGTTGTCTCGTTTGGATCTTATTTTTGGTTAGCTTTAATCTGTTTTGAATTTAAAAAGTAATTCAAATACTTTATAATCATAATCATCATAATCATAATAATCATCAACCTTAGATAAGCTATTACCCATATATTAAATACAAATTTTATGATATGTAAAACTAGGCTAAGTATATTAAGAACTATATTGGATATTACAAATAAACTTATTTTAGAGGCTTTTTACCCAATTTATTTTCAACTTAATAATGAAGACTGGAGTAATGGCTGCTAAAAATCAGCTTTGCCATCACATGCATAAATTATATATTTTTAAAATACATTAAAATAGAAAGCAGTTATTTTAAATTGCAATAATATTTGACAATATTACAATTTTCCGTATTTTTGATCAAATAATCGCAGCCTTGGCGAACGAGACTAAAAAAAAAAAACATTTA
>NW_015557049.1:1247953-1264065 GCF_001515605.1 Sinocyclocheilus anshuiensis | reverse complement strand
TATACATATATACATTAACATATACATATATACACATACATATATACATATACATATATATATATATATATATATATATATATACATATATATGCCATCAGCCACTCCGCTCTCTAGATACAAGCATTGAGACCACAGACCCATCACTGTCTGTTGCGTCACCACTGACCTGGGAAGATACTGTTAAGGATCTGAAGCTTATTGGAGTATTTCCTCCAGAGGCGGAGCACATAATCCTCCCAGCGAATCATCTTCCCCAGAATTAGCATAACTGGGATGGTGGGCAGGCCAATCAACAAGAAGAGAGGATCGGCCCGTTCCATCACATCCAGACCTTCCTTATGACCCACAACCTAAAAGAGACAGAGATAGACAGATTCGTAAGAATCAAATAATGCCTGTGAAATCATTTCAGCTGTGAGTGACGTCTCACCTGCATGACGGTCACGGCGCCGTATGTGACAGCCGTCCAGTAAATAGATCCCACCATGATACCAGCAGCAGCAAATGGACAGGCCTTCGAGATCAACCTGTCTGCCAGATCCAGCACAAACACCACCGGCCCTGCACACAAAAACACACTGACTTTAACATATAGTTCGAGGCTAAAATGGGTTTTTAACTGCCGATGACAATATTTTGAAAGTCATGGCCTATATAATGCTGAGAGATATGGTGTACTGATAACAGGATGTACACAAAATTGATGAATTTGAAGTGACGAAAGTGACGTGACGTGGCCAAGTATGGTGACCCATACTTGGAATTAGTGCTCTGCATTTAACCCATCCAAAGTGCACACACACAGCAGTGAACACACACACACCGGGAACACACACACCGGGAACACACACCCGGAGCAGTGGGCAGCCATTTATGCTGCGGCGCCCGGGGAGCAGTTGGGGGTTCGGTGCCTTGCTCAAGGGCACCTCAGTCGTGGTATTGAAGGTGGGAGAGAGCGCTGTACATTCACTCTCCCTACCTCCAATCCCTGCCGGTACGAGACTCGAACCTGCAACCTTTGGATTACGAGTCCGACTCTGTAACCATTAGGCCACGACTTGTAAATGAACACTTTCTTCAAACAATATTTTCACAGAATTATGTTGACATACCAAACAATTAGAGCATAATGCCAATGATCTCAAAATAACTACGAATAGCAAGGATGCATTAAAATGATGGAAAAATGGACAAAAACGACATTACACATTACAAAATCATATTTAAACGATGTTCTTTTGAACTTTCTATTAATGAAAAAAACCTGAGAAAACAATTATCACGTTTCCTATAATATTAAGCAGCACAACTCATTTCAACATTGATAATAAGAAATGTTTCTTGAGCACCAAATCAGCATATTAGAATGATTTCTGAAGGATCATGTGACATATATCAATATATATTCAACAGTTATTTTAAATTGTAATAATATTTCACAATAATTACTGTTCTTACTGTATTTCTGATCAAATAAATGCAGCCTTGCTGAGCAAGAAACTTCTTTGAAAAACATTTTTTTTAAATCTTACCAACCCCAAACTTTGGAAATGTTGTGCATCTTTACAGGAAACTGTAAAAGGCTCTATATTGCCATGCATATCATCATGCAGACATTTAAGAAACAATATCACAAAACAAGAGGGAGATTAAATAATAAAAACTAAGTGATGCTGAGGTCTGAATCATGTGACCATCATGTCTCTGGTTTCCCCCCTCTCCAGCAGGGGGCAGAAGATGATATTATGATACATTGTGTTGGGAATCAACAGGCCTTCAAATGCTCTCTTCTCACTATATATGATTATTTATCCCAATTTGAGACGTCACAGCACTGCGAGCACACCAGCTACCGCAGATCATCCAGTTGAATTCACTATGTGTTCATCGTGACACGCCGCAAGGTTTATGGGAGTGATAAGCACTTTATTGTCCCATGTGTGACCAATGATGACTATATCCTAGATGACTCCGGAATAAAGTTTCACTGCAAAGCACAAAGTGAAACAGTCCTAAAAAGGAATATTTACTGACCTGCTTTCCTCTCAACCTATAAATACCCTCCACTGCAGGAGATCTCTAGGACGACTCTCTGGATTTTCACATTCATTCTCTGGTGAATCAGGACTTTATTTTAACTCAGTTTCCAGATACATCAAACTCCATTACTGTATATGGAACCACAGCTTTATCCACTACAGAACTTAAAAGAATAGAAGTTTAACACAAAAAATCATTTCAGATTAATATCTACTGAGCATATAAATTAGATATAAGCTTACGGTCATTACTTCAAAACCAAAGAATACACAATTGTCCTAAAATATACAAATTCATCTCTCCACCAAAAAGTTACTGTATAGGTTGTGAAAAGTTTCTGTGTAAATTAACCTTCAGCACACATTAATTCAGCTCTCAAATGCAGAGCAGACACTCTTCAGGTGTGTGCGTGCGTGTGTGTGTGCGCAGCAGGATCACTGACCCCTCTCGAGAATATTAATATGGAATATTCTGATGACAGCGCTGGAATCTGGTTCACGTTCTCTCTAGCACTGCAACATCAACCTAATGGCTACTGGCAACAGGAATCGCTCGGGCATTTCTGCTGCCGGCCACAGATTCCATTATTAAAATCATTAAAAATCAACTCCACTTAGCAGGAATACATCTGCAGTCTATTCTTCCTCGTTTTACACCAGCTTCACTGCTCTGCCAAAGAACTGCAGTGGAACAAGGACGTTCTATTCCCTACAAACCCTCTCCAATGCCAGGCTGCATAAAACAACTTCAGTATGAAGTCATCTCTTCAAGCTGCACTGCTCTGAAAAACATCTTGAAAGCTAATCAGGAGTAGTATATGTGGAAAAGACAGATGGTCTTTCACCTTCATAGTCATGTAATGGCTTTAGTAGTCAACTACCTGCCTTGGGAGCATTTTAAGGCATCATACATAAAAATTATGCTGCCTTCAGAGATTAAGATATAATTATGTATGCCAAATTCTAAGAAATCAATGCATATATCCTTCATGGATATCATATGTACACATACATATTTAGACATTTTTGTACCAAATCATAGGGAAAAGAAAAAAATCCTAGTAGTCATATAACTAAGCTTTTTTTTTAAGATATTTTTTCTTTTGATATAATTATTTAGTCTAAATTTTATGGAATCGCTGCATGTATCCTTAATGCATATCATATTTTTTCATATTACAGTTCGATTTCACAATTCGAAAATATAACTAAGCTTTTTTTTTAAGATATTTTTTCTTTTGATATAATTATTTATATCTAAATTTTATGGAATCGCTGCATGTATCCTTAATGCATATCATATTTTTTCATATTACAGTTAATCTTAAATGTTAAAAAAATCTTTAAAAATCTTAGTCATAAAACTAAGCTTCTTGTTTTTTTTTCAAGAAAAATATAATTTATGATACTGAAGACTGAAGAAATGGCTGATGACTGATGAAAATTCAGCCTTGCCACCACAGGAATAAATTATATTTTAAAGTATATTAAAATAGAAAACAGTTATTTTAATTTGTATTGATATTTCACAATATCATTGCTTTTACGGTTTTGTTTTGTTTTTTGCTCAAATAACAAAACTTCTTAAAAAAAAAAAAAAAACATTAAAAGTCTCTTTTGATTACTTTAATGCGTCCTTGGTAAATAAAAGTATACATTTCTTAAAAAACAAATACTGACCATAAACTTTTGACTTGTAGTGTATATTTCATTCAATATTGGAAAGTACAGATTAAAAATTCTTCATGAATTTAACCAACTCATTAAAAAGAATCAGTTCAAAGAGCAATTTGAAACTCACTTCACTATTCACACATCTTTTGTTTCCCAATCTTTCTCGGTCGTCACATTCAATTCAGAAGACAAGCTCACAATGCAGCTAAAACATGCAATAGTTTTGCCGAGGAACCATAGATTAAGCAGCGGTGCAGGAAACCCTCATATTCACGAGCTGTGACATTCATCTCTCTGACTGCATCGGTCTGCTTCGCTCTCGTTCCTACAGTTTGAAAGTTAGACGGGGAGCATGATTGGTGCAATTTCACAGCTGGCCACGGTCACCCTGACAACCATATCCCAGAATAAACCCATCGCTGTGGAAAGAGACGGCGAGCGAGAGAGGACGACAGACTGGCCCTCAGGAGGAAGATTATTAGCACAGCGTGAAGAGAAACTAATGTTGTTATACTCTCGAACCTGATCAATTTACATAAGAGATGAAACACAAGAGGATGAAAAGTGACATTTCGCTTCATGAGCAGCGGATTACTGGAATCACAAGCAAATCCTCATCACCAATATCAAAAGAGGGATTTCTCTGGAATCAGGATTGCCCTACAAAGTACAAAAAAACTAAATAAACAAGCGCAACTATACATAACTACTGCAGTGACATTTGATGAAGGTTGACAAAGTCTGAAAGTATGTCACAAATGTCTAGAATTTTGCTTGTCATGTGTGGAATGTGGAAGTGAACTGTTTATTATATTCCTAGCAAAGGCAGGGCAGTTTATTGAATACTTTAAATTTAGCCATTAAAATAATCTCTTTTTTTAAAGAAATTAATACTATTTTTAAGAAAGGGTGCATTAATTTGATCGAAAGTTGACAGTAAAGACATTTATAATGCTAAGAAATATTTCTATCACAGCAGCAGAATAGGTTGTCAGTCCTGTATTTGAGTCTTTAATACGGTTACGTTCACACACAGTACGGTTATTTACAGGACTCACAACCGCGTTCTCGGGACACACGCGCTGTGTGAACGGAACCGGACTGGACATCTAGTTGTGTCAGTCCTGTATTTGAGTCTTTAATACGGTTACGTTCACACACAGTACGGTTATTTACAGGACTCACAACCGCGTTCTTGGGACACACGCGCTGTGTGAACGGAACCGGACTGGACATCTAGTTATCCGTCACGTCATACAGTGCGAGAGAGAGCCGCTCTGCTTCAGAAACGCTTGTTTACAGTGTGTTACGTGTTTTCGGTAACTTACAGTGACGGAGAAATGAGCTGCGTGTCATCTGAAAGTTTTAGATCCCGTCAGTTTCGTGTTCTGCGCGCGATTCAAATGCTCCGCTCTCCACCCAAATTTAAAAGCTGCTGTTGGTTAATGAAGATTTGACTAAGAACTCGCGGCTCGATTGGACTCTTGTCGTGTCAGAAGTGATAAAACTTTCAGTATTATGGACGTCGCCATCTTTGATTTTACTTTGGTCACTGTCGCTATGGTTACTGGTAAGGAATACGGGCTTAACGCCCGTTGCACGTTCATACAGACAGTGTTCCAAATGCAACTGCAAGCTGCTCTGTGAACGGGACATTTCGAGACTCACACCTGTAAGTAAATACGGTTGTCAATCCCAAAAACTGAGTGTGAACGTAGCCTATATAAATAAATGTTGTTCTTTAGAACTTTCTATTAATCAAAGAATCCTGGGAAAAAAAAAATCATGAAAAAAAAATGTATCACGTTTTCACAAAAATATTAAGCTTTCAACATAAGAAATGTTTCTTGAGCAACAAATCATCATATAAGAATTATTTCTGAAAGATCATGAGACACTGAATTCACATAGGAAATGTAAAATTGTAATAATATTTTACAATATCAACTGTTTTTACCATATTTGGTGAACAAAAGAGGCTTCTTTCAAAAACAAAAACAAAATATTTTGGGAAAATCAACCAAATAAATGGTATATAATTGACTCCGTATATTAAACAAGGATACAAGACAAATTTTTGAGAACATAAACGGACACTCAGCATTAAAGAGTTGTCATACCGAGCTTAGGGAACACAATGAGGTATTCAGCATTGCATTGTGGGCAGGCAACGCGTGCGGTGCTGTTGCCCCTCTGTTTCTCATCAACCCAGCGCTGAAGACACGACTGATGAACCCATTTAGTTGAACCACGGCAGCGGCACGGACGCACCCACTCCGCCGTACTAAAAGTATCAAGGGACAGTCTGAAAAAAAGAAAAAAGAAAGAGAGGCAACTGCAGCAGAGTAATATGGGTCAGTGACTAAACACAAATGAAACAAGATTATCAACTCCACCTCAAACGACAAACAAAACATGTTATCATTTTAATCTCACTGTCATTTTTTTCAACAACCCAACTGTCCAGACCATCATGCTCAAGATAAAACTTGTTTTATATACTAAGGTCTTAGTAAATGAATTACAATGTCAATTACTCAAATTATCACAATTGCATGCTCATTCACATATCAGCATTTTTGCTAAGAAAAGCCCACAAATTAAGATCATTTATAGACAAAGTTAAATTGTTTTATTTAATGTGTTTTTGGTGAATTAATTACATAATATGCCAATTAATTACTCAGAAAGATGCCTAAATGCATTTTTTGATTTGTTGTCCAGCATGACAATGACTATGTCTAATGATGATCCTTATCCATGTCAAATCTCTCAGTGTTTCTGCGCTGCTGGATGAGGGATAGAGACTCGCCGTTCTCTCAGGTTCCTGTGCGAGATTTTCCATTCTGGCAGTTTTTGAATAAAACATGAGGGATGACGAAGAGGCGCTCAGGTGACCGCGATCAGTCGTGTGCTCCTAATCATGAACCTCCTGTAATCATCTCAGGACTATCAGATGACAATCACAGACCCAAACAAGAAACAACAGATTTGTGCTTTTATGCACTTCAACTTCTTTAAAACATGCCCTGATCTCAGTTTAAATAATATCTGAGTTTAATGCACAAAGATATCTTTCAGTGCTGATTGTGTGTTAAATCAAGCATATTGGTAGCTGAAAGCACAAGCGCATTAAGACAATAGTTCAACAAATTAAAAATTGCTGTACTCACCCTCAGGCCATGTAGAGTTTGAATGATTAATTTTGAATAATTTGATAATTAATGAAGAATTTATAACAAACATGAGTTTTTGCTTCATAATTGTTGGACTGGAGTCGTGTGAACTACTTGTGGATCATTGTGATGTTTTTATCAGCTGTTTGGACTCTCATTCTGACGGCACCCATTCACTGCAGAGGATCCATTGATGAGCAAGTGATGTAATGCTACATTTCTATAAATCTGTTCCCAACTCATCTACGGCCTGGCCTGGAGGGGAGTACATTTTTGCAAATTTGTAATTTTGTGGTGAACTATTCCTATAAAAACACAAAAGCACAAAATATTTAGTTAAAAAAAAAAAAGGTTGGAAGATGTGTAAAATTTTTGGGAATGACAAATTACAGAACTAGAAAACTCTTTTTACGATAGAATCTGAATGTATGATTCTTTCTTGAAAGTGACTATCATAGATGACGAACAAAAGACCAGAAGCAATATAAATAGTGACGAAATTATCAGAGATCTTCACAAGATCAGAGCTACAAAGACGGTTGTCCATGTTCCTAAAGAACCCGCATCTCCTGTTCCTGTAACACTGCCTCCATCATGATAACCATCGTGAAACACAATCACCCCCGTGAAACCCAAGCCATCTCGCCATCGCCCCTCACTCAAACACACTCATGTAACATGGATTTACACACTAAGAGCTGTGTTCATTAAGATGCACTGTGAAAGGTCAGACAACCCGATTATCAGCCAATAAACAAGGTAAAACAAATTGTGCTGTGAAACACAATCTGATTTAGGCTTGTTTGCCTTCACTCAACGGGGGTAAAGTTTCAAACTACAGGCTATATTATCCACAGTAAAATACAAACAAGATATGACATATGATAGGATGAGATTTTTGTCTGTTTTGTGGGAGAAAAACCATTCACAAATACGTCATAATTCTTTCAATAACAGTTGTGCTTTAAACCACAAATAAATTAATTAATTTAAATTAAATTAAATACTAATAATATTTTTAGCATTTAGATATACTGCACAAATAACAAACTACTAATGAAATTATTAGACAATTTTCCCATTCATTTTTAAAGGAGTGGACCATTTCCCCTTATAATGCAGGCTGGTTATGCTTTTTTTCTTTTCTTATTTGTAAATTCATGATTCTCTGACTCAAAATCAAATTATACAGAATAAAACTGTGAGGAGGCATTTAAAAATTCCCAGTCATAATATTTTGTGGCCATGCAAACTAGATCATAAACCTTGCTCTTGCTGGCTTCTGTTCATTTTTACGATGATAACATAAACAATACGCTTATTACAGCACCATATCTCCACACATGCAAACCAAACAACTTGTGAATAATAAGGCTAATAAAATGTTGACTTTGCCCAGCTGAACAACTGTGATCACATTCTGTCCACTGCTGTAAGTGAAGACACATGACAGAATTACTCTTCAGCAGCACTGTTTGTGATAATATATATGATGCTTAAAATATCTCCAATATACCGGACCATTTCCCATTAAAGGGGTCATATGACGATGCTAAAAAGAACATTTTCAGGAAACAGTCTTCCATAAAATGCGTCACACACGACGGGCTTGAGTGAGCGGAGGCCGGCGGCCTTGAGAACGGCGCAGCCGGCGGGAGTGCGGCAACCACATGTGACGACCCTGGGCTGGACTCCGCTTCGTCCACGGTGAAAGCCAATCCGGCGATCCACAGCGCGAAGTTGATGTATTTCCTCAGCAACCAGCACTGATCAGCTCTAGGCATGACGAAGCAGATATCGTCCTCTTTTGGAAGGCCAAACAAAGTAGTTTCGCTTTCACAACTAAACACACAGCATCTCCACAACATGGCGCCGGTGGCAACAACAATACTACAACAAGAATCAAAGTTATGCCTTCTTTCTTTGCGTGAACATTTGGGCTGTTATGCAAATCTTCCCACACAGTGACGTAGACGTGTTAGAACGAGCCGTTTTAGGAGGGCGTGGACAAGTCTTAACTTTTATAAAGAATATCTCTTTGGATTTGAGACTTTAGTCTTTGCAACTTTACAGATCTTAATTATGTCCCCACTGGATGCAACGAATGCCTCGTTTATAATGGGTTTTCATGTTTTTGAATCATCGCTCCGGCCTGACAGGGCATCGGCTACTATTTCACACAGGATGAGTTTTCATGAATAAAGTGGTTCATTTTGCTAGTGTTGTTGACCGACGTTGCTTTAAAAACAGGAATAAGTCTGTGAAAGTTTAGAAGCTTCCTCTTGGCCAGATAATGTGGAAGCATTAAATGTCTACTGTTAAACACTGAGCAAAACTCTTCAACAAACCTCAGACTTTAAGTATAAGAAATAATATTATTGAAACATTGAAAAGAAGACCAACGGTGTGATTCACAAAGTGTTACATAGACAACCTCTCCTGCATGTTCTCATTGCTACACAGGTCAGACTGCATTTAAAGAGGCATTAAAACCTCGGCACAATGAGTTTATTCATTCGGCTGTGGTCATGTGACTGTGGGAACCTGAATGATCTTCCAGCCAACAGTCAGTGAGAGAAAGTAGCTGAGCATCAGAGGAACCGCTGAGATCCCAGACGTTTCTACTGATACAGATAGGGCTGCAACGGTTAGAAAATTTTGCATGGAAATAAAGCAGCATATAAACATCCCTGTGTACCAACATTAAAGCTGTAAGGCCAGCTACTTTAAACTATTAGAACCATTATATGATAGATTGTGAATAGTTCACAGTTGGTGCACCAGTCGAGCACTAGCTACATTAGAGTTCATGTAACTTCAGTCACTGTTTTCCAGTAACACCAGTCATCTTGAACTTGTGGTCTATATTTGTTCTTGAGGAGGGGTCAGATGTGGCCTACTGCTGATCCATAAACACACACACACACACCAACAAACCTCAGACTTTAAGTATAAGAAATAATATTATTGAAACATTGAAAAGAAGACCAACGGTGTGATTCACAAAGTGTTACATAGACAACCTCTCCTGCATGTTCTCATTGCTACACAGGTCAGACTGCATTTAAAGAGGCATTAAAACCTCGGCACAATGAGTTTATTCATTCGGCTGTGGTCATGTGACTGTGGGAACCTGAATGATCTTCCAGCCAACAGTCAGTGAGAGAAAGTAGCTGAGCATCAGAGGAACCGCTGAGATCCCAGACGTTTCTACTGATACAGATAGGGCTGCAACGGTTAGAAAATTTTGCATGGAAATAAAGCAGCATATAAACATCCCTGTGTACCAACATTAAAGCTGTAAGGCCAGCTACTTTAAACTATTAGAACCATTATATGATAGATTGTGAATAGTTCACAGTTGGTGCACCAGTCGAGCACTAGCTACATTAGAGTTCATGTAACTTCAGTCACTGTTTTCCAGTAACACCAGTCATCTTGAACTTGTGGTCTATATTTGTTCTTGAGGAGGGGTCAAATGTGGCCTACTGCTGATCCATAAACACACACACACATTCACTCTAAATCTCTCCCCTGTGGTCAGAGTCACAAGACCCATCCACAAGATCACGTTTCACCAGCAAATGTATAAAGCCAGGAGGAACACATATTCATACATCATGTAGAATTATCGCCATTTCTACAAAATGTATATATCTGTTTTAGTGCAATAGTAAGTCACATTTTGACTGAACAGCTATAGTTGCTTATAACTACATTTATATTTGAAATCCTGACAGCCATTTCCTGTTAGAAAATGTGAACAATCACTGTTGAATTCACCTAGCATCGGCATCAGTTTTGCACATATTTAGAAAATGTTAAAATCTAGCAATTTATGGAAGCCATATTTTCTTGCAATTTTGAGTTTATATCTCACAATTCTGACTTAATAGCGGAATAAAAAAAGTCACAACAACTACTTTTATTTCGAGGCAAAATAAAACAGAATTGCGAGATCTAAACTGAAAATTCAGAGAAAAAAGTCAGCATTGCGAGATATAGGGTTGCAAAGGGGTGGAAAATTTCCGGTAAATTTCCGGAAACTTTAAAAAAAAAAATCCCTGGAATATTCAAAAGAATCCTGGAAAGTTTCCAACATTTCTGGAATGTTTCTGAAATTTACTGGAAATTTTCCACCTTTTTGCAACCCTAGCGAGATATAAACTCAGAATTGTCAAATTTGTGTTTATATCTCACAATTCTGACTTAATAGTGGAATATAAATAGCGGAATAAAAAAAAGTCACAACAACTACTTCTATTTAGAGGCAAAAAATAAAAAACAGAATTGCGAGATGTAAACTGAAAATTCAGAGAAAAAAGTCAGCATTGCAAGATATAGGGTTGCAAAGGGGTGGAAAATTTCCGGAAACGTTCCAAAAATACCTGGAATATTCAAAAGAATCCTGGAAAGTTTCCAAAATTTCTGGAATGTTTCTGAAATTTACTGGAAATTTTCCACCTTTTTGCAACCCTAGCGAGATATAAACTCAGAATTGTCAAATTTGTGTTTATATCTCACAATTCTGACTTAATAGCGGAATATAAATAGCGTAATAAAAAAGTCACAACAACTACTTTTATTTAGAGGCAAAAAAAACAAAAACAGAATTGCGAGATGTAAACTGAAAATTCAGAGAAAAAAGTCAGCATTGCAAGATATAGGGTTGCAAAGGGGTGGAAAATTTCCGGAAACGTTCCAAAAATACCTGGAATATTCAAAAGAATCCTGGAAAGTTTCCAAAATTTCTGGAATGTTTCTGAAATTTACTGGAAATTTTCCACCTTTTTGCAACCCTAGCGAGATATAAACTCAGAATTGTCAAATTTGTGTTTATATCTCACAATTCTGACTTAATAGCGGAATATAAATAGCGGAATAAAAAAGTCACAACAACTACTTTTATTTAGAGGCAAAAAAAACAAAAACAGAATTGCGAGATGTAAACCGAAAATTCAGAGAAAAAAGTCAGCATTGCAAGATATATGGTTGCAAAGGGGTGGAACATTTCCGGAAACGTTCCAAAAATCCCTGGAATATTCAAAAGAATCCTGGAAAGTTTCCAAAATTTCTGGAATGTTTCTGAAATTGACCGGAAATTTTCCACCTTTTTACAACCCTAGCGAGATATAAACTCAGAATTGTCAAATTTGTGTTTATATCTCGCAGTTCTTTCAAGTTTTTTCACAGAATTGCGAGAAACAAAGTCTGAATTGTGAGATAAGTCAAATTCCCTTTTTTTTTTTCAATGGTGGAAATGGGCTTCCATAGCAATTAGCATAGGCACCATGCAAAACGCGATTTTATTGAACAGAACATAACACCAAAAAAGGTCTAAATGATGGTGGATTATTTCCAGACACTTTCAAACACGACTCAGACACACATTTGAAAAGATGTGGAAACATATCAAAGCTGTGCTGGGAAAAACAATAAGGCAGAGAACGTGAGGTTTAAAAACAGCCAAATACCGACGAGAACAAAAGAGGGTGAAAGAGTGTCTGCCACGTAAAGGTCAGACAGGATTTAAGCATGACCCCGTCTTTTCAACTGATGAGAGAGAGCAGATGCGGGTGGCAGGCCTCGATAAGGCCGTGTGTTGGAGTCTGATAGAGCTGTGCGCTGGCGTAAAGCTATCTGCCTCCACACAGACCTGAAGGTTGTTGCCTCAGTGACGGACATTAGAGAAGGATGCAGGATCCATTTGAGAGAGATGAGAGCTTTCACCATGACAACTGACACAGATATGTCTACAAACAGGCTAATGTGCCAAAAAAACACTTTACTAAAACCAGTTAGTACAGTACTTTCCTCTCAATACCTATTTCCTCTGATGTAAACAGAAGTATGAGGTTAAAAATGACTACCGTTCTAAAGATTGGGGTCGTGAGATTTTTTTTATGTTTTTAAAAGAAGTCTCTTTGCAAGGCTGCATTCATTAGATAAAAAATACAGTAAAAACAGCAACACTGTGAAATATTATTGCAATTAAAAATAAAAGATTGGGGTCGTGAGATTTTTTTTATGTTTTTAAAAGAAGTCTCTTTGCAAGGCTGCATTCATTAGATCAAAAATACAGTAAAAACAGCAATACTGTGAAATATTATTGCAATTAAAAATAACTGTTTTGTATTTGAATAGATTTTAAAATGTCATTTATTTCTGTGATGCAAAGCTGAATTTTCAGCATCATTACTCCAGTCTTCAGTGTCACATGATCTCTCAGAAATCATTCTAATATGCTGATTTGATGCTCAATAAACATTTTTTATTATTATAAATGTTGAAAACAGCTGTGCTGCTTCACATTTTTAGTGGAAACTGTGATACATTACTATTCAAGATTCTCTGATTGATTAAAAGGACAGCATTTATTTAAAACAGAAATTATTTAAGTGTCTTTGCTGTCACTTCAATGTACTAAATTGCTGCTAAATAAAATATTAATTTCTTAAAAAACAGTAGTGTATATCATATTTATAATATTATACTAATAAAATATTATATATTATATTTATAATATTTACACAATACTTTACAGGTAAAACAACAGTTATTGAACTGTGATTCAATAACATTTTTTTTTTATTAAATTTTTTTTTGATTACATAAACATTTTTAGGAATCTTTAATAAATAGAAATTTTAAAAGAACAGCATTTATTTGAAATAGAAATCTTGTAACATTATAAATATTTTTACTGTCATTTTGGATTAATTTAATGCTTCCTTGTTGAATAAAAGTATTAATTTCTTCACCCCCAACCCAAAAATGTATAATGTATAATATACTAACATATGAAAGCTATAATAATGTATATACTATACTATAGGGCTGTCAAAATGGCTGAAAAACTACATTAGAATTTTGTACTTAAATGCTATCAAAATTCGAATTATATTCTAATTTAAAATGCATAATTTCAGTTAGGGTGAAGAATAGCTTTTGGCTTCTCTTCTGAGGCCATGAGGGCGCATTGAGCAAAATATTACTAATGCACGTTTATTCCAAGCATAAGATAATGACTATCTGTGAAAAAAGTGCATAATGTTTAAAATAATGTTTATAAACCAATTATAATTAAGTTGCTTAAACAACTATAAACAAAACAGCATCATGTATGTATGCATAGTTTAATACAAAGGGTGGAAATCCAATCACACAGAGTAAATTTTTCATTTAAAAACATGAGATGCAGTGGGATGGGAAAAAACCCACCATAAAGTCTTGATATATGTTTTTTTCAAAGTTGAACTTGCATTAATTTTACATGGCTTTCTAAACAAACTATTTTGTGCGAGATGCGAGTGTAACGGTGATAGATGTCCCTCTAGAAAATGCGCGAAATATGCGTTCTGTGTGAACGGCTTGGTTTCAGTTTTGACGTAAACAAGATCTCCGCATTGATGTTCTCTTTTTCCACAATATTTTGAATGAACAACTCCGCAGCGCCGCATCTAGTGGCTTCAACTGGATAGGCTAACAAACACATTATAATGCAACGACACTTACATCATCATCGCATCTCGTGCGCCGCTGATAAGGCTGCCTCCTTAACGCACACCTAAAATTTGAATGCAACGTTTTTGCATTCGAATGTGGATTTTTATTTTAAATTCTACGAATATTCGAAATTCAAATTCTTATTTGACACCCCTAATATACTAATATGAAAGTTTATAGCAATCTTATTTTTGACTGGAAGTACAGAACCGCTCAATTGTGTCCCATCAGCAGGCCAGTGCTGTCTAGTGTATTTTGCAAGCACAGGCCCTCTGGCAAACAGGACAGTCTGCGTGGAAAAACATGGACAAGGTCAGGACACCGAACAGCTCGACTACACGCAGTGACCCAATGAATAATTACTGAAATGAGAACCTGTCCATGTCATTTACCAAAAAAAATTTCCTATATATAGAAAATCTGCAATTACAGGGAATATATTCGATAGTGCTGTTTATTTATGACCCCTGAGGGTCATTCTGCAAAAACTGACCACAACAACAGTGTCATTATAAATTCTCCAGGGCACACTGTCCTTTTTGCTGGGTTCATTAAAAGTAAAAGCTAGTAAGACCAAGTCATGTGGCAAAGAGAGTTTTTTTTTACCATGAACCTTTCCGAAATCATCCTCTGACCTGAGCAGGTGTGCAAGTCAGATCAAACAGGCAATCAAGCCTCTTATGACTTAAGCTGTGTATTAAAGGAATATTCTGGGGTCAATACAAGTTAAGCTGTCATAGTGTTGATTAACACAGGAAATCATTTCAACGCGTGACACAGTTCATAAAATAAAAAATAAAAAATGGTAAGGTGATGAAAATTATTAGGTCATAAAACTGACTGGTTTTTAACTCCTGTATTGACCATGTAAACTGGTAAACCCAGTAACATATTCAATCACATGACGCATGCTAAAATAACAGAAAATGCTCAGGAATCAGGAATTTCTTAAACATCACCAGAAGTTACCCCATTGCTTAAAGGGGTCATATGATGCTATTTTAAAGATCATTATTTTGTGTATTTGGTGTAACAGAATATGTTGACATGCTTTAATGTTCAAAAAACACATTATTTTTCAAATACTGTACATTATTGTAGGTCCTCTATGCCCCGCCTCTCTCAAACACGTCGTTTTCAACAAAGCCCCCTCCTTTGACAAGCGCAGTCTGCTCTGATTGGCCAGCTGACCCAGTGCATTGTGATTGGCCAAACACCGCAAGCACGCGTCGGAAATGTAACGCCCCTTACCATAATCGTGAGCTTCAGCTTTCAAAGTAAATATCAAGACAGTTAATAATGTCGTTAGTTTTACCATCAGTTCAAGCCCGAAAGGGCAACAGAGTCGCGTGACAGACACAGTGATGATGCAGTACACAAGCCGCGGTTAAGACAGCTGACGTGCTATGATTTCTGACAGGCAGTTCACTCTCCTGTGATGTGACCCTGTTCCCCTCAAACACACACGACACGCGTTACTCTGTGCTGCGTAAAACTCCACATTTGAACAGTCAGTAGCAAATACTTAAACTAATAACAAAACAGTAGCTGATTCAGAAGCGCCAGATTGTCAAAGCAAAGTCAGAATTACCTCCTCTCCTAGGTTCACGAAACGGTCGTCCATAAAATGCATTGCTGTTCTGCTGTAAGTAATCTTAAAGATTCCTAAATACATCTACTTCCGGAAGGCCAAATAAACTGCTTTTGCTTTCGC
>NW_015557049.1:1233064-1243587 GCF_001515605.1 Sinocyclocheilus anshuiensis | reverse complement strand
TAAACACATTTCATTACACCAAATACACAAAATAATGTTCTTTTTAGCAACATCATATGACCCCTTTAAGCAGAATACAACAGCATTTCACAGTTAAAGAAACTTATTTAATATACTGTTTGCATAAATTAAGAGAGAAACCCATAGTGTTAAGCATAATATTTAGACAGCCCAAAACCACATTAATAATAACAATTAGTATTACTATTGTCAACAACAAAACATAATTAATAATAATAAAACCAATATTATTAATAGTAATGCCTATTAATAATATCAATATTGCATATTCTGTTGTTGAAGTTACTAATATTGTGTCAAAAATCGGAAAGAATATAAAAATCAGTTCTGCACAGTGGTTTCCAGACACTTAAAAATCAGTATGTTATCAGACGTTAACAAAAAAATAGATTGATCTTTAGAACAGGAGCTGTTAAACATAAATGACCTTAAAGATCTAAAAAGTGTATAATCAAAGGAGCAAGACTGAATCAAAACAAAATTAAAAGGCCAAATGAAGGTCACGCCCCCTTCATAGACGTTACATCATGTAAGTAACACGTAACATCTCTATGTAAGAGCAGAAACGCTGTAAACCTGCAAACAATCACTCATCGGCTACTCTAATTGTTCGGTACGAATATTTATGTGTTTAAGCATATTTCTAAAAGTTTATAAATGTATCTTTACCGACAGGTTGATATGTAGCTGACATTAGCCGTTTGTTTACATTCGATTTCTTTCACTCACCTGTCCACAATCTGCTGCATCACAACCGCTCCCTCTTCTGCCATATTTACATGAGTCCACGGCACTTAATTAATGGCTGAGAACTAAAGTATGACAATGTTTCAATATTTTAATAATGGAGATTTAATCGTCAGGCCGCAGTGAATCTTAACGCCGTGTTAAACACGCATATGAGCGTCTGTCATTAAACAACCGCTGGAATCCGATTATAAACCATCGAGACTGATTATTACAAACCGATCTATTAATGAATTCTCATAAATGTCAGTAATTCCAGAAACACACAGCGACTCCATTGACTGCGCGTGAGAAAACGCGAGCGAACGCAACAACGCGCTTGTGCGAGCGTTAACTTGACTCTCGCGAGAGCACATGTGCACTCTGGGACGTGTAGTCTTCATTTCATGTAGCCAAAAATATAACAATTTATGTTTTGGCAGAGGCAGGCAGCCTAGAGCAAGAGGGACTACGCCTGCTGGAGCAGCATGAAGATACATATTTGGCTTCAGAATACCTCGTACTGTGGTAAGGAGAGTCAACATATTTCAGTACAATGATTTGAATGCATTTGATTTAACATGACAGAGCAGAAATAACAAATATGATTAGTGAGAGCTTCAGTCATTTCCCATTTCATATAGCATATGGTTAGGTAATTATGTGGTGTTTGTTTACTGCTGATGTGTTTTGATTTTGATCCTTTCTTTTGTTCATTTTGCTTTTATTGACTTCATGAGACTTGAAGTGACAAGCATCTTCTGCTGTTTTCTGTCAAATGAACTCTACTATTCTCCTATAGGAAAATTCCTCATAATTGACCCACATTGAAAAGCTTGGCCAGTTGGTTACTCCTGGTCAAATTCAATCACTTTTAGCATTTTATCCTATTTTCTGTAAGTCGTTAACTTAGGCTTATTAGTATTAGTTAATGAATAGCTATCTTAGAGCTGTAATTTACGTTCATTATTTCATAAATAAATTCCCATTATGACAGGAGCAGTGAATATGAAGCCAAGTGGCAGATTTGCATGTTAATTTTTATATTATCTTGATATTTGATATAATACAATCTTGATTGTGCCTACAACCTGACAATGTATAGTCGTGAATGCTTTTTAAAGATTTTAAATGATCAATTAAAGATCATTTTGATAGTTTTGTTATGCATTTAAACATTGTAACTGTCACAAAATCTGGCTTAATAATGAGTTATAAAACGGATAGGTCTTGTCCTGGCTTCTCATTGTCCAGTGAAGCATTCCATCATGTTAAAATCCATAATATATCAACAGCTATGACACAAAACCTGTTCATCATATCACTGCGCAGCTCTTATAGCATATTGTTTTTGTCACATATATAAACGTTCTGTTATGTCAGGTATATCTTCTATCATAAGGGGGCTACACTTTGTTAAATAAAACAATAGTTTCTTTAAAAATGGTGTCTTTCATATTTTAATTGACCTATATAAAGGCCAAACCCTCAGGACCAAAATATATTGTAGCCTAAAGGGCTGAAAAGGGTTAAACTGTGATTTGCATGTTATAATATATTATAAGCTTTACAACATGACATATAGTGCTTTTAATGGCTGTATTGACCGAAAAACTACAATTCCCACAATACCTCAGTGCATCAGCCATGCGCCGCAGTCAATCAGCTGTTGAGGCGACTGCAGAAGTGCAGCTCATCTGTCATATCAAAACCCGGGCGAGACAAACAGAAATAGCCTTATTTACAGAATCCCAAAAGGTGAACGATAAGGTAAAGTCTGATTCATGTACAGCAGGAAAAACGAAAGCAAAAGAAAACAAATCAACCCATCAGATGCATGTTATGTGTGTTTAATAATAGCTACTATGAGTTGTGTGCGGCGGATTAAAGTGCTGGATTTGATTTCTGTCCCTTTCCAGTAACCCGGTGCATTATAATATACATGCATGCGTTGTGACGGTATAAAGCAATATTATTTACTGTCTTTTAGATGGTCAGCGCGTGCTCTGAAGTGATGATTTCTATAATGACCTTGAATATGCAGCTCTAATGCAGCAAAACGAGGATTAACGGACGGAATATTTGGCAGAAACTCTCTTCATCTTGTTACGATCGTCTATTCTGATTAAAATTTGATTAAAGCTTGAGTTCATAAATCCAGCAGACTCGCTGAAACTGTCGCATTCTCGGCCTGTTTTTCATGGGAATATATTTGGCATCGTAGAAACCCTCAAGAGGTATGTAGAAATCGATGTACTTTTTCAATATGGTTGAGTATAATATCTTTCCGCTCGATCTGTTTTGCATACAGAAATGGCAGGCTAGACCTTCATAAAATAGTTTTTAAAAAATCCATGAGACATAATTCCTAAAGGGTGCAAAATAGAGATATGTCTCTCGAGTATGTCACATTAAGTGTGATACAGGCAGATTTACAGTCATGATGTGAAAAAATAAATAATAATAATAACCTCCCGACCTTTGGGATTTCTGTTGCGTAGATGTTTTGTGCAGCATTGCTGGGTGTAACCCAAGATCCTGCAGCAAATATAACCTAGTTGCTGAGCTGTGCCATGGACTGTTGTACACCAAGTCAAAATGGCTGAACACTTTGCAAACTTATGCTTAGAACTGTACATGGTTTTTATTTTATTTTTTATTGCATTTTAGGTTTAGAGAGCTAGATGTGTAGGCGACTTTACTGATTGTATAAATAGGCTACACAAAAAAGATAAGATGCAAAATAATTTGCACTACATACATTACAATAAATAGTTAAATTTGTGAGAATAAACATGTAGACATCATAGAAATAAACTCGTTTGACACTATTATGCACAAAAGTTATTGCACATTATATTGTATAGGGATTAAGTCACGTGAAGTATCAACTTGTATTCTGTAATGCATTGAATCAACTCAATTAATTACTACTAGCACCAGTAGTGTTTTAAAATGTAAGTCTGCAGAGAAACTTTTGTGTTTACGCTAACTGTCATTCGTCAAAAGTAAACGTCGTGAAGTCTTATACCAAATGACTGTGCACACTTAAAAGTAAATTCCTCTTTTCCTCGTATATTTATGCGATTAAACTCGCGTCTCTTTTAACCTTGCTGAAGGACGCAGCTGTATTTATTGACGTATGCAAATTGAGGGGCGAAAAAAAAAAAAAAAAAAAAACAGGAACAAGAATCAGTTTCTCGTTTCTGTCTGGAGTTCCGGTGAGAGAAAAACAAGACGTGGCGAAAATTGTTGAATATCGGTGACCTCCGAGCTTTTCTCTCCTTTATTCGTGTTGTGAGGGGGACAAAAGCGGAGTACAGACAGATCCCGATAGCTACATGGCTGATCAGGGGCTCATTAATAATAAAACTCCCAGCCCGATCGCTGTGATCAATAATAACTGATCATCTGTTTCAGCTCAAAACATGCAGGATGATTTACTGATGGACAAAAGCAAAGCTCAGCCCCACCAGCATCAAGAGCCGTCAAATACAGAGCCTCCATCCACCCCGACCCCCTCCGAGCCTCCGGTCCTGGACGAGCAGAACCACGTCGGTCACTCCGAGCGGGTCGCCATGGAGTCTCCGGTGTTACCGGGTTTGGGTTTCCCTCAGGAGTCCTCTCTCTCGCCGTCGTTCGGCAGCACTTGGTCCACCAACACCGTAGACGAAGGCTTTTTCCAAGGGATTCCGTCGGTAAACGGGACGATGCTTTTTCAAAACTTTCCCCATCACGTTAACCCGGTGTTCGGAGGTAATTTTTCCCCGCAGATGAGAAGGTCTCCGCTGAGTGTGAACCAGAGGAACCCCTACAGCCACCAGACCCTCATCAGTAAAGTGTCCGCATCGTCCGCTTCTTCGTCCGCCTGGAATAACCACCAGAACGCGGTGTGGAGCTCCGCGGCGAACCCCTGGAGCGGCAGAGACCCGCGGAGAGCGCTCGGGCTGGGCGTCCCGTCTCCGCTCAACCCCATCTCCCCGACGAAGAAGCCCTTCCCGAGCAATGTCATCGCGCCCCCGAAATACCAGAGACCCGGAGCCCTGCAGAAACCCTGGATGATCGCAGAGCCTCCGGAACCCTTCAGAACCGACAACAGCAACAACATGCTGCCATTTCAGGTGAGATTATTTTGTATATAAACATAGGTGTGTAATGCATTACAATAGGACATAATAAATTGTTTATCCGTGTGTTATAATAGGAATAAAACTTTTTTTATTTTTTTATATATGTACATTTTTATAGAACGTATGAATATAATGGTAAATAATATGATAAATAATGCATAAAAGTATTCATAAAATAATATTTGCAGACATCATCTGCATTTAAAAGTCGTAAAACATAAGTTATAGACTTAATTTATCATAAAACGTCATTTATAGACATCATAATAATCATAAAACTATTTATAGATTTAATAAAACACTGCAGATTTAGTTTTTTTTTCATGTATTGAATGAAATTACTGTGGCCACATTTCTACAGCTGAGACCCAAAACCTCTTTATATACTTATAATTCACAGAAATGCCAATTATTCTGATATCTCTTATGTATTTATCTGACTGTAAGGACGAGTTGTTTTGAATTATTTTCCAGCTGTTTCTATAAATGTCACTGTAAGGTGGAAGGGTTCAAATTCCCATCAGAGCCTCTCCTGCAGCTCGTTTAGGGGCGTTTAAAGGGAACACAACTCAAATCTGATTGGTGCTTGTTGAATGAGGGGGCGGGGCCTGTACTGGCTGTCATGAACGGAAGCATTGCATACTGTTGACACAGTGATACTCTCAGATATTATTATTATCATCTCAGTTCTTAAGATTGTAAAACCATTATCGGATTCTGCTGTGTTACAATGTTTTTCTCCATAATTGTGAGAAATTATAATGCTCATGAATGTTTGTTTTTTTGATGAGTCATGCACACTGATAAACAGAGTTTGTTTATATTGCACTTTGTTAATGTTAATGAACTTCAGTAAAAACTTAGTGAACCGAATCAATTCTAAATTGAAATTTGTAGCAAAAATACTGAGCATGAGAAGCAATTAAAGGAGTAATTCATTTTATTTGCATTTATTTTTAGAATGCAGCTTTTGTCTTTGAAAAGCTTGATTTTGATTGAGCCTGTGAGGTTCATCTGCTTGTAAATGGATAATTTCTGATTTCAAATATCTTAGTGGATTTTGTAAATATTTTGAATTGATTTGTTTGAATGTACATCTCTGTGTTCCTAAATAAACTGCACTAGCTTATATCACCAATATCACCATTTCCATTCAACCTTGGGCATTGAAAAACACATATTAGCCGACCACTAGTGTTTTGTTTTTTTTTACATCAAAAGTGTTATTTTAAGTTTGATTTCATGCACTTATGCCCACAATGCTGTCAGTTTCCTGATATTGTAGATCAGTTTTGTCATCATTACGTGAATGTCTGCAATGCATACAATACCCTCATTAAAAACAAATCAAGGGCGTTTCATGCCTCCATTGATGTAAAGTAAATAAAGCAAACTAAACAATAAAACAAACTTAAAGTATTTGACAGACAACAGTTTAGGAATATATGTAGTTTATAGTTTAGTAGGTAAATTATATAAGGTATGCAAGCAGGCTGCCACAATGCAAGATGTGGGGTGTGTGTGTGTGTGTATATATATATATATACGTGTGTGTGTGTGTGTATATATATATATTTATTTATTTATTTATTTATTTAATTATATTAGGGCTGCACGATTATGACAAATCATAATTGTCGATTATTGCCTTGAAATTGTAATTACAATTATTAGTTAACATAAGTGGACTTTGAACGATTAATTGCCGCTTTGAATGATTGCATAATTGTGCCATCCATAATTGTAAGCGCGATTAGAAATTTGATTAATTGTGCAGCCCTTATATATATATATATATATTTCTAGTCATGTATGGACCAGTGCTATTTTAGTATTAGTTATATATTATTATAGTATTTATTAATATTTTCATTTTAATTTTAGTATAAGTTTTAATAATTTTGTTATGTGCTGTTGTAATGTTTTAATTAGTTTTTTTGTTACAATTTTTATTTAACTTTGTTTTATTTCCATTTCTCTCATTTTAGAACTTTAACTTATTATTAGTAGCCAAAGCAACATTTCTAATTTTCAATTTTTCTAATTCGCAAAAGTTTTATCTTAATATTAGATTTAGATTTAATTTTATTTCAGTTAACAAAAAGGATTTTTAATAGTTTATTTTTATTTTATTTCAGATTTACCCACCCATAAATGACATAAAAACAAAACAAAAACTGTGGTTGGTCACTACATATCAGTCAGTTCTTCTTGTCTATGTGGGTGGGTTTTTGGTCAAAATAAGCTACAGAAGTGTAAAATGTTGCGGTTCAACACTAAATACATTCATAAAATTGCTACTGAACTGTGAAAAACATGTAGAAGACATTCAACACTATTTCTGGCATCCAGTTTGTGGGTGTTTGTTAGATCTGAACTTGGCCCTATAACCTCAGGGCTGATGCTAGTTTGAAAGGCTGTGAAATAGTGGTGGAGTAGCTCATCTCTAACTTCTGACCTTTGACCCAGTCCTTCTGTCTTTCAGGAACGGAATCGACCCTTTGACCCATTCAACTTGCAAACTTTGGAGAATTCCTTAATGGACATGATTGGAACAAACCATGACAAAGGTAAACATCACCCTGCTGCTGGCCCACCAGTGACTATCGCTGATATTATATGGAGGAATCATTTTGCAGGTTAGGACTATTTATATATCCATGCTTCTGTCTTCTTTTAGCCTCTAAAGATTCAAAGCACTTGGCTTCAATTATGGTTATTTGTTTCTTTTGGTATATTTTTCTGCCACTATATTTTAATGTTGAAATTTTCTTTCAGTAATTGTTGCAAAATATTGCGTAAATATTTTAAATAACATAATACACACTACTGTTCAAAAGCTTGAGGTCATTAAATGTTTTTTTAAGTACTTTTGTTGAGCAAGAATGAATTAAATTGATCAAACTGACAGTAAATACATTTACAATGTTTTCTATTTCAAATAAATGCTAAAATATTTAGCAGCACAACTGTTTTCAACATTAATAATAAGAAGAAATGTTTCTTGAGCAGCAAATCAGCATATTAGAATGATTTCTGAAGGATCATGTGACACTGAAGACTGGACTTTAGGTTTTTCACGTCAATTCTTCCATAATTTTGACCAGTACCATATTCAGTGATTCTGCACAGTCCATTTGCTGAAGGGAAAGTTTAGAAGCTTCTGGGAAATTCTGTCATATGATGTTTTTAGATCACGCTAGTGTCTCATGGGACATCATGAGAGATGGCTTCCCTCTTGTAGACAATGGTAGCGTGTAAAACAGGAGGAGAGGGAAATTGTTTTTATGTGCTGGATGCATGGAGAGTCACATCAGGGGCCCCGTCTCAGGTGCAGAGCTGTTTTTTCAGATTTCGGTCGGAGAATAGCTGTGAAGAGCTTCATTGTGGGAATAGATTTGGGTAGTTGTGGGTCGAATGTGTCTGTGAGAATGAATCTGGCAGTTACAGGATCTGAATTCTTGAGTGATCACCCCTGGAAAGGTAGAGCAGAAAATCCTGACCGACTACCAGACAACCTGGCGAACTGCTCAGGTGAGCAGGTGTTAGTAATGTAGTGTAAAATTTTTTAGACAGAAAAAAGACGGCACAAATATTTGCATCAAACCCATCTTTCTTGGAACTTCTAAAGTCCTTTCCAAACGTTTCCAATTAAATTTCCAAAGAAACCTGTTCCCATCCTGCATCTGCATGAATAGTGCTTGTGTTTCTTATGGGAACTGCGTTCAGTCACTGCAGTTTCGGCATCGTCATGACATTGATGTTGTTGTTGATCAGGTTACAAGAGGTCATTAGCAGATCAATCAGTCTGTTGTTTTTCTTTAAACTTTGGTTTTCTGGTATGAAACGGAAATTGTGATAATCTTTTCTTCCCTATTGTGATGAATATCCAAGTAAAATGGGGGTGGAAAAATGTAGGGTGGAACTTTATATTGTCCATTGGGAATTGTTTTTTTTTGGATTGTTGTCGTTTATTAATTGCATGAATTAAAAATAATAATGTGCATGAATAAATAATTTATAACAGCAGTATTCCATAAAAAAATAAGAAATTACAATTTTGATTTCATGGTTACATTAAAGGTTACATTTCATGGTCATATCATGAAAAATCTTTTTTTGTTGATCTTTTGCCATCAAAACTGTATTATGAACACAAACTAACAGTAAGTCAAAATATCATCTCAAGTTTTATCTGTTGATATTAAACCAAGCACCCTCATTTCACATGTGAGCAGGGCCGGATTTACCACTTTTCGTGACATAGGCAAAACAAATTTTTGGGCCCCCCTTCCCTATTAATATAATAGGCCTAACATTAGCTACCACCCAAGCAAACAAAAATATTTCTTAATCAGTGGAAACCGGTACAGTGTTTTCTATCGCAATAAGCGCTTGCGTTCAATGAATAAAAATCCAATGTAGTTTTAGAACTGAGAAAGACCATTCCATGTGCAGCGTCGTGGCCACATAACAACTTCAGGAGTGCATTATCTCTCTAATAATTTTAACGGCCTGGAGTCACAACCACACATCAAGACATTAAGATGATTTATTTCAAGACATTTGTCATGTTTCCGTCCTGAAATCTCGTGTGTGTTGAACTCATATTTTATGTATTTTACATAAACCTTCCATTGCAAATTCCAAAACGTCATTTTAGAGTTAATAACAGAGGCTTGAGCCATTGATATGCAGGCTAATGCAGTTATTAATGAAGTCTAACGCACTTGGAGAGAGAGAGAGAGAGAGAGAGAGAGAGAGAGAGATTAAGCGCGTGTGAATACGTGCGTCTGTGCGTCTCTCAGCAGTGTACAGCCGCAGCGTCTACTAATAGCGAATCTTTAAGTTAAACTGCTTCAAGAACCTCCCTACTGAGAAACGCCATGTAGCTTTTCAGCTGCGAAATTATTTTATTGATAAATTTGCGGGGCAGCGCTGACAGCAAGTTTCTGTTCGCGTCTCCGTGTGTGTGCGCGTGTGTGTGTGCATCTGTGAGAGAGAACGAGAGAAAGAAAGCCTTATTTCCGTAGCCTACATAAAAAAAGGTAGAAGACATGGAAATATTTTGTCATTTTTTTACCCTAGTGTTTGTTATATTTATTTGCTCAATGTCTTCTGGGGTTTTGGTTCTTTTACTGTTGTAGATAGCCCATAGTATAACAAAAATATTACATATCTCTTCATTGTGTTTGGGCCCCCTGGACGAGCGCGCATAGGCACGTGCCTAGAATGCCTATGCGTAAATCCGGCCCTGCATGTGAGGGTGTTTAAAAATACGTCTTAAAGGCACAGCGGCAAAAAATACTTGTTTATTTAAAAAGGGGGTGTAACAAAGTTCGTAGTTCGGGAAGAAGGAGGCGGGAACCGGCCGAGCCTCCATGGCGGCAGACTGCTCCGCCATGCTCGATGGCACCGCGGATTCACCACAGCGGCGAGGGATCTCTGGCAGCGTGTCCCTCCTTCCTCCCGGGTTTCGGCACCAATGTAACAAATTTCGTAGTTCGGGAAGAAGGAGGCGGAAACCGGCGGACATTTAAATAAAGCTTTAATAATAAAATAAACACAAAACAGTGCGACAGCCCCTCGCGGATGACTGTCGCGCATAAACAAAACCAAAACACAAAATAAACTCCAGGCCTGGTC